>NC_048221.1:140566846-140739703 GCF_002007445.2 Ailuropoda melanoleuca
CTCCCATTCCGTGGGCTGCCTCTTAGTTTTTTTGACTGTTTCCTTGGCTGTGGAGAAGCTTTTTATCTTGATTAAGTCCCACAAGTTCATTTTATCTTTTGTTTCTCTTGCCTTTGGAGATGTGTCATGAAAAAGTTTGCTTTGGCCAATGTCGTATAGGTTGCTGCCTATGTTCTCCTCTAGGATTTTGATGGATTCCTGTCTCACATTGAGGTCTTTCATCTATTTGGAGTTTATTTTTGTGTATGGTGTGAGAGAGTGGTCTAACTGATTTCATTTGGGTCTTTATTGACACCATTCAAATGAAATATTCCTTATCAAGATTAGCAATGATCTTTATCTTGTCAAGTTTTACCAATGAGTCATCCATTCCTTGTCTCACCAACCATTCACTACTACTTGACACAGTGACCAGTCACTCTCAGGTGCTTACTTTTCTAGGTGCCATGGTCTCAACCCCCCCACTTCAGTTCTTTCTTCTAGTTTCTCATGTCTGCCAGAACTCCAAATACACAAGTGGCCTACATTTCCCTCCTTCTCCTCCATCTTTTTTCTACCATGACTATCTTCTTAGGTAATCTTTTCTAGTCCCACTTAATATTCTGTTGTTTTCCAAATGTATCTTTCCAGTCACGGTCACTCCTACCAGCTCCAGCCTCGGATATCTGCCATCTGGTCATTAGTTCAAAGTTCTTGTTCCATAGATGTCTCATGGACCTAACCTAATCTCTACACAATATCCCCAGTATTATTTAAAAGTATAAAGTGCCATTATGATTCTCCTGCTTAAAACCTTCCCGTATTTCACCATCAGAATTACAATAGAATCTAAACCTTCATCATGTTTCCAAGCTCTTATGAATTGGCCGCTATCCATGTTCCTTACTCTTACTCACCACAACCTAGCCATATGAGACGTCTTCATTTCAGGTTCCAACATCTAACCATCTTCTCATCTCTGCTTTTTTATGTTTGTTTCTTTCACTTTTTGTAAACTCTGCCTTTCCTTAGATATTTACAGGACTGACTCCTCCTCAATATTTAGGTATCAGCTCAATCCTTACTTTCTCAAAGACACCAACCCTGATCTCAGCACTGTCCACTGCTCTGCTGACTCTCAAACCCATTGCCTATTGTATTTTCTCCATGGCATCTGGCACTACCTTAAATTATTTCTTTATTCAGGTAAGTGCCTATTGTCGTTCTGTCTCCAGCTGCAAGTCCTATGAGGGCAAGTACGTTTTTGTATCCGGCACTCAAACAAACCCCAGCATGTAGGGGAGCCAGGCCCATAGAAGACACTCAGTAAGCTTTTACCTACAATGCAGATGAGAACACGGCTTGGCATGAGGAGTCAAATTTCATATATAAATATTTCTTGCATATGATAGGGGTCCAGGTCTGTCTTTGGAGCTGGGGACCCACATGAAAATGCAAGGAGCCAGTCTAGACAAGAGCATGGTGTGGCCCCTGCTACGGACCCCTCTTCCTCGGAGGATCAGAGACCAGGTCTGACCAGGAAGTGAGGGAGCAGTGAAAGTCCTCCTGTCTGAGGGGAAGGAGGCACTTGTCTGGAGTGTAGACAGGGAAGCAAGCACTGTCCCGTGGCCTGGGTGTGGAGCCTGGGTCTGAAGGTTTAGAAAGAGTTGCCACAGTGGTAGACTGGTGAGGGACTTCTCACTTCAAAAAACCTTTCTTCTAGTTTACATCCTCTTCTAATCATTTGTTTTGAGTTCAATACATATTATGATATATATTATATATAAATTCATATATATTATATATTTATATAAAACTCATATATAAATATATACATAAATGTATAACGTTATATTATATATATATTTTTTAAGATAGAGTGCTTCTATAATCTATTACATATTTGATTATTTTTTGAAATCTATTTAAACTTGGCTTCCCAGGAATCCACTGCAGATACAAATTATGCACAAAATTATTTCTGAGGCCTTTCCCACTACAAACCCCTGCCCTGTTGGGAGCACCTGAGGATTGGATACTGTTCCATTCCCCCACCCCCTCACCCCTGTAGCTTCTAGCCCTGCTGTGCTATCAGAGGTTGCCCGAGACCCAAAAGCAAGCCGACCAGAGTTCATCAGTTATTCTCAAAGGAAAGTTTAAAAGTTCAGTGACAAGGACAAGACGCAAGGAAAGACACTCACCTTTTAACAGAAACTCCATCCTGAGGCGCGTATGTCCACGCTGGGCACTAAAGCCGAGAATGATCTGCAGCCTCAGACCTGGGAACTGAGCCCGGGCCTCCCTCTCAAGCACGCGAGCACAAAGAATCCCTGTTCTGTGGTTGATGCTGTGGCCAGGTCACCTTCCGTCTGACCATTGGGCTCTCCCAGCTCTCTCTCCCTGTAACTGGAGCTGGCTCAATTATGCCCCATCACAAAGAACAGATAGCAGGAAGGTCAAGTTCAGGGAGGGGGCTATAATTTTAGAAGCACTTCCTGTTGTGAGCCTGACTTTTGATCTCTGCTGATCACTCAGTGCAGGAAGCTCAGGGTGTGCATGACGCACCCTGGTGGGATCTTGCCTGGAGCGCGGTCAGGCATCCGAGGGACCGTCCCCTCGCGAATCTAGGAACACTTCCGCAGGACACTGTCCTCCCTGGCATGTCATGTGGGCAGAATTCACCAGCAACGCCTGTGTGGTTGAAGCCAGGGTTCTGAGGGAAGACAATCAGGTCCTGAATAGTCTCCCACTTAATCAGAACAGAACAGACTTACGTGCTGCTGACACGAGACGCCATTTCCTTCACACTTTTTATTTGGAACATGAGGGGAAGGCGGGGAAGGGGTCAGACAGTCTCCTGCATGAAATGACTTGTCAGCGGCAGACCTGAGACTGGAGCCCGGGCTGCGCACTGCACACTCCTCACCGTGAGTGCTCTGAGTGCGCGTCCTGTGAGATACTGGGGGCAATGATCTGGGTTCCACTGCGATTTCCTCACCTGTAAAACGCAACGTAGAGGCTTATGTGCTGTTTTCCAAACAATGCCGTTCCTCTCTGGATGCTCAGAGGACGTTTTCTAATTCCAGGTTTCCTAGATTCTTCGAATAACAGCTTGGGGAATGATGCCAGGGGTTTCTCTCCTCGGGTCCTGTGCGGTTCTCATGGGCAGCAGGCTAGCAAACCACCCTGTGAGGTCACCCTGGCGTCTCCCTGGGCTTCAGTGTTTATGATGGTACATCTGCATCTCCCAAAGTTTGCTCCCATGAGGGATGAGTTTATAATCAAGGCTGAGAAGCAGAATGAAAGATCGGGACTATTACTTCTCTTGGAAAGCTGACATCACATGCTTGTACCTTTAAGACTTTAAGAAGTCTTTGATTAATTGCAATTTGTTGCATTCACATTTCCTAAATGTAACAGCTGCCACCATTGCAGAGACTAGTGATCTGCAGAATATTCTTTTAAAAAATTCTGAATTATTAAGACAATTATTTGTGTATGTGCAAATACAGCCATCTTGAAGTTTTAAAAAAGAATACTCCTGTGTCCTAAAAGCCGGGGGTAAACTAAACAGGCTTACTGGCTTATTTGTTTAATGGTCTAAAGGCAAATTTTCTCCTAAGATGACAATGGGTTTGATATTAACAACTGAACGCTCACGAAGCACAGTGGCCATCCCAAGTGCTGGGCTCCGTAAGGTAGGTTTGCACCAGCGCTACGTGCACCCTGAGGGGTGCTTCTCTCAGCCATGTTTTCTGAAGAATTCTTTACTTTCTTCAGATAGCTTTACAGACGAGCAATCTCTCTGGGCACACCTTCCTTTGGAGATTTGCTTCCTTTCTTCAGTTTACTTCATTGGGTTTTAAATGTTTCTTCTGACTCAGAAGAAAAATTAGCCTGAAATAAATACCCCGAGATGGCCACAAAGCCCTTCTGTGCAGAGCTCCGGGGCTGCCGGCTGATTCTGAATCGGACTCAGACACGAGTGAGAGGCATGTGGGGTCAGGCACAGAATGACCCACCTCCTCTGGTTTCACTTAAGCTCAAATTTTCTCCAAGAGATAACACACACTTCCCAGATTTGGTTACGTGCTCCATGAAGGGATCTCATTTGTCCTAATGTAATTTTTAACCTTTGAAATGTTTTAAACTTAACTTTCCACCCTTTATTTTTAATAGCACACATTTCTTAAAAGAGGCCCTTTACAAGGGAAGTTAGTCTACCGAAGTCTGGTAAAAAGGACCAGTGCTAAATAATCCGATTCCTAAAGATTGGATCAAAAGAACTGTTCTCTTTCAAAACCAAGTTGAGGACTGGCTTTCCGCTTTCGCCATCACATGCACATGGGCCTTTGAGGCCTCGAGACATCTTGCAGCTTCTCTTTTGCTGCCCCTGGACCCGCTGCTCTGATATCAGCCTCCCTCCTCCTCATCCTTGTGTCTTCAGTTAACATTACTAAAGTTCCTCATGGCAAAACCCTCAAAATTTGAGTCCTCCCCCCCCTTTCTTTCCTTCTTTCTTTCCTTCTTTTCATTCTTCTTCTTGGCTTTTGCTCCATGATCCGTCCACAAAATCTGACTGCACCCCCAGAAGGCGTCAGATGCAGCCCTGGGAGTCCAGGTGCGGAAGGAAGAGCACACAAGCTGTTACCTTGAAAAAGCTGGCTACGCGGGGTTACTGAGTCAGAAAAACCACATCAAGTACAAAATTCCGAAAGTGGAGAGGCCATCCAAGGAGCTGGAAGGGAGCTCGGGATACCAGCTCAGAAGCTGAGGTGGCCACGGGGAGGTACTGGGGGTCTCCCTGAGCCCTGAAGCATAAGGGAAACCCACGGAAAGTAAAAATGGGGAAAACCATTCCAAGCAGAAGAATGCCCGTGTGGGACAGCACGGAGATACAGAACAGGTGGAGGAGAACTGAGGTCGGTCTGTGTTGTCGTAGAGCCATGGGCTGTGGGTGTGGGAACGAGCCGTCCACCGGTGGCCTGGGTGCCTGGCTGGGGGGTTGGAACTTCATCTGACAGGCATTAGAAGTCATGTGTGTTTAACATGGTAACACAGTGTGGATGGCCGTTCTGTCATAGAAAGTGATGCCCAGATATATAAAGATGTGTGCTATGAATGCATCATTAAATCGCTATAGAATTTATACACTGTGCATGATCATGACCTTGAGAAAAACGCACACAGTTCCATGTAGCATTTATCCACACACAGAGGCTTACTTACAGGTGCACGAGCTGTTCTACTCAGAACAGTTTCAAGCACACCTCACTCACAATGATTACCGCAGGGCTCAGAGAAACCCGGACAACACTCCTGGTAACCTTCTGTTGGTCTTCCTTTCTTACCTGTTTGTGGTACATTCAACCTGACGAAGTCCGTTTGGACGCTTGATGACTTCCGCACAGCCCAGTTGCCCTAAATTGAAAGAAAATATTTTCTTTAGAATAGTTTCTTTAGAAACTTTCCTTTTTCATGCACTTAGCTTTCTTTATAGCATTTAGACTCATTTTTTGAGGAATTGTTTGTTTGTTTTTGTTTCTAATTAAGTGAATTTTCTGGTTCAGGGCTTTGGACAATGCCAAAAAAATGTAATTAAAATCACACCAGTCACAAGAGGCGGCTTTTGGCAAAAGCATATTTTTATTCCCTTCCTGAAAAAACATATTCAGGACCTTGGCCAACCTGATTTTTATCTAACCGCCTAAAGTCCCAGGGGCTGTCAACTGTCCACCCAACTTGTCTGCCTGCCAAGCCTCCGGAATTCAGAGGCCTCTTCTCCCAAGTTCAAAGAGCAGGTTCACATGGTCCGCAAAGCTTATTTTGAATTTGCCCGAGGGAAGCACTTTGAGGTTAATCCCATGGCCTAAATCCAAATGAGAGGCAAATGGAAGGCTTTTCCAAAGTCTCACCGCAAATCAGATCTCCAGGAGCCCCCGTGGGTCCCCCTCGCCACGGGGCGGGTGGCTGCCTGAGCAGCTTGGGAGGATGGGGCAGTGACGGGTGTTGCAGGGGGCAGGGGCGGCCGTCGTGGCCCCATGACCAGGGACCGAGGAAATGGAAGGAGACGATGGCTGGGTCTGGTTTCCTTGCAGAGACCCCGCAGTGGAGGACGCTGCCGTCATATTCTGTTTGTTTTGCTTAATGATGTGATGATGAAAGCATCACCCTTGGCGAATTCCTGTCTTAATGCCTCACAGAGCAGCTGGAAATGCCGCTGTGATAACTAGAGGTTGCCGATGGGGAAGGATGTTTGGTTCCCCTTTCTAAGAAGTGCGATGAACATAAGTGTAGAGTGTCCCTCATGACAGTATATGCAAGGAGTGAGGACAGCAAAGTCCCCATAAAGTGGGTCTAAAGACAGGTTCATGATACATAGTCAGCTTGTGGAAAAGACGGAGGGAAGGGAGGAAGTGGAGGAAAGGAAGGAGGGGTGGAAAAGACTAGTAGGGAAAGAGGGAGGAAGGAGGGAGAGAGGGAAGGAAGGGAAGAAATGGAGGGAAGAGAAGGAGGCAGAGAGAAGTACAGGAAGAAAGGAGGGACGAGGGAGGAGGGGGAGAGGAGGGAGAAAATATGAAAGATTATGATCGTGCAGGGGTGCCATCCTAGGACAAAAAAGTTCTTCGCTGCCTATTTTGATCTTGCTCTTACTTCCTGGTGAACTTGAAATAACCATTTCCCTCCCTGGGTCTCAATTTATCAGCACAAAAAGAATTGGAGTAGACAAATCGTCCCTAGTTATATTGAGATATAAGTGACACGAGGGGCAGTATACAACATAGTGATTTGAGATACCTATATTTCTATATAGAGAAAGAGATATAGACCTCAAAGTGATTACCACAGGAAGGTTCCTTAGTATGTCTATCACCTCACGTGGTTATTTTATTTTTTTCAGAGAGGGAGAGAGAGAGAGAGGGAATCTCAAGCAGACTCCGCACTGAGCATGGAGCCCAATGTGGGGCTTGATCTCACGACCCTGAGACCATGACCTGAGCCAAAACTAAGAGTCAGACACCCAACCAACTGAGCCACCCAGGCGCCCCATCATCTTTGTGTATATGAACAGAACTCAAGATCTGCTAGGTAACTCTCTAGTGTGAAATGCGGGAAGTTTAACTCTGGTCGCCATGCTGCGTGCGGTATCCCCGGGTCGTGGTCATTAGCCGCTGTGTCTTAATGTCTCTTTTCTCTCTTAAATGTTGGTAAGTATGTATGTGTATATTGTGAATCACCCTTAAAATCCTGCAGAATTCTTTTTTTTTTTCCTGAAAGAGTCAAGACCATCAGGTCTTTGTCCCACAAAACAAAGAAAACTAGTAGCCCGATATTAACATCTTATTTGATTTTTATTTTTGCATTTGCAAATTTGCCTTTAGAACTTTGTATGTAAATCTTCACTATTTCCTAAGGGGTCCTGTTTCCTTTGAAAGAATAAAATATTCATCAAGAAGCAGAGACAGGTCCTTTATTCAAAGCCACATTTCTTAAAACTCTTTCCTGCTTCTTGGAATCACTTGGAATTTCCACAGAGATGCCATTAGTTAGCTGACTTAAAACCTGCTAAAAAAAAGACCTTACTACTTTTAGAAGTTCTCGTGTGTGCTTTTAAATGGTGATATTATAGCTGATTTTCTTCCTTCTGCACGTAAATGGAGTCACTGTAGATAAATGGTCACAGAGAAGACAGCGATGAGCAGATCCATTGATTAAGGGGCTGATGTATTTATTGGCTTAAGTCTCTAGGCCTGTACCGCCAGGCAATTTTGTGCAAATGCAGACTGGCCGTGATTCCTGGATGAAAATGTTTGCTGAGACGTTCGGATAAGGAGGGAACTCGGACCTGGTCATTCTTCTGCTTAGGGTCCCTCTGTTCCTCTTAGCGAGGTCCTTCAGCACGCAGCTCCAGCCCACCGCTCCACTTCCCTCCCCACCACACTCTTCCATGCCCTCCCCTTTACACACACACTCACACGTTCCTTCACACACTCTCACACACATATACTCACACACAGTCACACATACGCACACACCCTCACACACAGATGCACACAATTTTCTCATACACCCTCTCTCACACTGGCACACTTGCCCACACATACCCTTACACGCATGCATGCACATGCTCACACACTTTTCTCCACACACACACACTCACACTTCCACACACATACACTCACATACATTCACAGACTCACACGTTCTCACACACTGTCACACACAGATGCACACAACTCCCTCACACACTCACTCACACTCTCACACACACACGTTCTCACACACTTTCTCTTGCACACGCACTCTCTCACCGTATGGGATGTTCACCGTGACTGCTCCATCCCACCTTCTGTCACCGGCTCAGCTTGGTTTCCCACAGTGTTCCCTGTCCGGGGTAGCACATCCTGCGCCCCGAGAGGTAGGCGCCTCATCAGCACTTGCAGTGTGGGTCTCTACGAAACCCTCGTAGATTCAAGCACAGCAGAGAGCACACAGAACTTCGGCTCTACGACCCAGAGGACCAGCAAGCCGCAACTGCATTAAGTAACGCTGCGTGGGGCTGGTGGATGTGTCTTAAATCTGAGTGTGGAGGTGGCTCTGGAAGTGACACCAGGAGACAGGGTAATGGAGAGCTGCGTGCAAACAACCCTTGCCTTCATGAGGTCCCACGTGAGACCGCCCCTGAAACCCGCAGTGGCCGGAAGGGCCCACAGAGCCTTCCTTCTTAGCATGTGGCCTCACTCCGGGGAAGTGACTTGCACGCAGGCCATAAAGACAGACTGCGAGCACGGCTCACAGTGTAAGGCTGTGTTAAGTAAGGAGGAATTAAGATTGAACATAAATTAACAAGGTTATGACCCAGTAAAAGCTTTCCCACGGTTAAAGCTCTTTGTGATTGCATTTTGCCTTACTACGTATTTTTGAAAATCAATAAAAATTAATACTAATGCTTCTGGAATGAATAAGGGGGAGGGAAGGCTACCTTTTAATTTCTAGACATTGTGCTGAGCAAGCAGCTTGGCAGTGAGAGGAATGACCACGGCGCTTGTGCACGCAGGAAGGGGTGCTCGCGAAGTCCTGGCTCAGACGCCGCAAGAAGTGTCACCGTTCGAGACCCTTCTCCAACGACATCATAGACAACGGCACGGGCTCTGAACAGCACTGTCTGTTAGGGCCAGGTTGACGTTAGAAGAGGAAGGTTCTCTTTCAGTGAAGATTTAGGTGTAATTGCTTTGAGAAATGTTGTTGAAATTAAATTTTTTAAAGAAGAAAGTGGATTGTTTGGAGTGCCATTTTAAGTGGAAAATACAAGGCCAGGTCCGCTCCTTGCTGCCGGGCCCCACGGGGATGTGTTTCTCTCCACTCCGCAGCTCAATTTGCGGGGAAGGAGGCAACGGGACTGCACGGGGCACCTCTCTCTACGGTGCGTGCAGCTCGCAGCTCCTGCAGAAAATCGTGGGAGCGGAGAAGCTTCCCACCACCGTTGCTACCAAGCAACCCCAGCAGCAAGTCCGTTTGCACTGATGTCATTTCCTGTGACTGAAAATGTGACAGCCTTTCCTGCCGGACCTCCAGGGTCCAACCCAGTGTCCCTACCGCAGTCCTTCTGCTTGGAGTCAAGTATGACTGCACAGATCCCCGCACAGCTTTATGTAAGCCTGAGCGTCAGGACCCCACAACCACACAACCCCCGACGTGTCAAACACCACTGCGTTCAAACACGCACCTCTGCTCCATCCGGGATGACTGTCCTCCCCTTCTCTGGGACAGCAGAGGCTGGCTGGGACCCAAAATTAAGGACATGTGCGTCCGTCTATATTTCTGCTTTGGTGGTTTGCATTGCAGATAGGTATGGAGAATGACATCCAAAACGAAGAGTGTCGCCTGGGGTGCAATTGCATCTGATCAACTGTGCGGATAAATATAAGAAAAGAACATATAAATTAAGACTGTGTTGAGAAGAGGTTTGCATTTGATGTGCAGTTTGTATAGAACACTCAACTCTTTCGCTCCCAGATAAATTCTCGTCTCTCGGGGGACATTGCCAAGAAATACTTGCACACTTTCATCCAGAGTGCAAATTTCAAGGTACAAAGAGCTTCAAGTGCTCGCTACACCTCGTCGCTGTTAATAAATCTTGGCTGTGTGGGTAAAGTCGACACTGACCTATGAATACAAGTCACAAGCATCTTTGTTCGTTATTAGTAATTTTAATTTGACCATAAATATGTTATGCATAAAAGAGTAAATAGATAAAAATGTCTACATATACACATGTACTGTTTCCTTGTATGTATGTACATATATGAATGGTGTCAGAAATAACAATAAAACCAAGCATCCATATCCAAAACACCATGTAACTCTGAAGCCCTCCGTACACCACTTTCCAGCTCTATCTTACTTTTTTCCCAACAGAAGCAACTAAAATTCCGTATTTTTATTGTTTAATTTGTATTTCCATATTATATGTATATGCATGTGTCACTGTTTTGAATGCATTTACATGGGACAATCCCTGCTTTAGATTCGTGTAAATAAAATCAGACTGTATGTGGTCTTCCATGATATGCATTTTTCTCTCAATGTCATTGTTTTGAGAATCACTAATGTTTATGTATATAGCTGTCATTGATTCCTTTCTTAGCTATTTTATAGCAAAATTTTATAAATATATCACAATTCATTAATCCAATTAACATCTGATGATCTTAGAAGGCCCCTAGCTCTTTAACAAGATGTAAGAATCCCCATGCACCTGCCCAGAAGCACATGGACAAGCGTTTCCCCGGGTCTCTTTTTAGGTATGTGTGTTCTTCCATATATATGATAACACTTTGATATCATCAACCTTAAAGACTTTTTACCAGTATGGTGGTATAATATAGCACATTGTGATGTTTTTTCAAATAATATCTATCTATCTGAGAGAGAGAATAAGAGAAAGAGAATTCATGAGCAGGGGGAGGGGCAAAGGGAGAAGCAGGCTCCCCGCTGAGCAGGGAGCCCAGTGCGAGATCCCATCCCAGGACCCTGGGATCATGACCTGAGCTGAAAGCAGATGCTTAACTGATTGAGCCACCCAAGTGCCCCCTTCAAAGAATTTTTTATTCCTACATATGAGGTATACATTAGACAATAAGGGAAAGCAATAATAACATTAGGATATATCACAGTCCGACCACCCAGAGAGCAACTCTACTGATATTTTGGCACCTGTACTTTTAGATCTTTTAAAACAAAATGGGATCATAATCTATGCACTGTTTTGTAAGTTGTTTTTCTAAAATAACAATCTTGAATTTTTGATTTCAGTATATTCACACCTTTTCCAATCCCTAAAACTTTTGGAAATTCTCAGATAAGCTTATATATACTTTACAGTTGGCTTGTTTGAACTGTTTCCAATCCGAGACGATGAAATATACCCAATTTTTACATTCGTAACTCTTTTATTCTTGTACGATCTCTTTTTTAGAACATTGACTTACATAAGACATCTGCAAGATATCTTCCTTTGTAGATTTGTACAGTTGCTTCCTCATGGTGCCATGTTGTCTGTTCATCTAGTCCTTGCAAATTAAAGTCACTTGAAAGCTTAATGGATCAAGTTCAGCATTCTCTTGGCTGGCATACACACAGGTGCATTTCCTATTACGTAGGGTCAGAGAACAAGATTTGTGCTTGAACCACAATTAGCATTGTTAATACTGGTCGTTGTGTTGAGATGAAAATAGATTTTTTGAATGTGTAGATATGGATTTTTCTTTGCACTGGAAAATAATTGGGGTGGTATTACTTTGGCATCAATGACTCAACTAACAACGTGAATCTCTATTTATGCTCTTTGTCTGAATTAATCTCACTGTGCCTTTAATTGCCCGATGCCTGTCCCTGCCTACAAAAGAGTCTCAACAACTCTTCATGTATTTATTGGCTACTTGGTCTTCTTTTCTTGGAAATATCTGTTCACTGGCATCTTCGTCATCTTTCTATTGGGCTATTTGTGTTTATTAATTGATCTGTAAATATTCTCAATATATTTTGGACACTGATCATTTGTCTTTTATATGTACCATAGATACTTTTCCGGATGTTTAAGATTTCCTTTCCAAACTTAGGTCATTTGGGGATTAAAACAATTATTTTTAATTTGAGTATAATCAATTTAGGACAGTTTTATTTATAGATTGTCCTTTTGCGTGTTTTATAGGAAGCCCTCTCTCCAGGGTTACAACGATATCTTTCTAACTCTTATTCTAATTTTGTTTCTTAAGTTTCCCTTTCACATTTAAGACTTTAAGCCATGTGGACTTCAGTTCTGTGTATGCTGTAGGAGAGGGGTTCCAATTTTTATTTTGGCCATCAATTTTCCCAGTAGTGGTTCCTGAATAACCTACTCATTCTTGTCACTCCTCAATATGAGTTTTATCTTGCAGCAAATTTCCTTAATTTCCCAGATCTGATTCTGGACTCTTTGTTCTTTTACTATTCTATATTATCTTTACTTTTCCTTTGTTATCTATACTGTTTTCTCTATTATAGCTTTTTAGTAAGTCACTCTCTGGTGTGACAATTTTCTCCATCTGGGTTTTCTTCCTGAAGCCTTAGTGATTCTTTTTTTTTTTTCTTTATACATTTTAGACTGAAGTTTTTTTAAGTTCTACGAAAAATCTTGTTCAATTTCTATTGTTCATAGTCTTAAATTCTTCTATTCAGCTACCAAGTCAACAGACAATCCAAAGATTGACTCTAAAAATCTGAAATCATATTTTATTACTGACACTGGAACTGAAAGTCAAACCTTTGCAGAACAAAACCTCATCTTCAAGGAGATTCAAAACAGTGGTGAAAATTCTGACATTTCTGATGGTTGGTGGAGTCTTCTGTAGTTTTGCTGAGGATGGTCAAGAGGTGGCATAATGAATTTTTTAAAAATCCTTAGTTTCCTGCAATTGTTCCATAGTTATGGCAAACAAATAACTATCAGACCTGCTTTTAAACTGGTTATTAAGACCAATAAGAGTTCCATAACATCATAATTAACAATGTCAGAATTGCTTTTAAGCCTATGTAATTATTCAGTGGCAACTTGCTTTAGCGAGGACATCCCTGAAAGCCAACCAGCTAGAGGCACCGCCATAGTTAGAATCAGCGAACAGATGGCTGACTCAGCCCAGTCACGTGGACCTACCCTTTGCCTCTGTAACCAACACAAAATATCCTGCTGAGACTGGAGTCAACCTAGTCTTGCTTCTTTAAACAAAATCACCTTCCTACTATGGATGCCAACACGCCGTTGCCTCTGTAACCGACATGCCTCAAACAGAACATTGTCTCCAAAAATGCTCTATAAGAAAGACGATGCCGTCCAGCACGGTTCTACTTTCCTTAAGAAGCAATACATTCAGCTATGGTTTTGTCTCAAATTTTGAAAAAGGAGTCTCATCATTTGACAGTGGTAACTTTTGAAAAAAGTGATATGTTTAACTCTTTCTTGATAAGAATGGAATTGATTTTCTACACCGAATATATAACGTATATGTGTGTGTATGTGTGTGTGTACACACATATCTTATACTATAAAGCTAGTGCTTTAAAGTATCGCAAGTTCAAAGATGATCTATTTTTTCGAAAACATTTTGAGCACCTACAATCTGCTCGGACATAACTCTCCCTGGAGTGAGTTGATATGAATAAAACAAAGAAGCTCCTGCGGACACAGGGCTTCAAGATAAATGCAGAAGACACACAGTAAACACAATTGTTTCACAGGGGAAGATGGAGAAACAGGGCAATATGAGGGAGTGCCCAGCACGTCAATGGCGAAGGTCGTCCCCTTTAGATGGTGCGGTCAGAGACCACGTTGGTAGGTCGGTGAGTGATGTAGACTGAGACCTGAATCAGGAGAAGCAGCCAGCTAGACACGACGTGGGGAAGAACAATCCAGATGGAGGGTGATACTATACTATACGGATGACCTCATGTAACTTGACCACAACCGTTCTCCATGAGGTGATATTATTGGGTCTGTTAGACAGACGGATCCTGAGTCCATCATGGCATAGAAGTGGCGCATCCAGGATTGGGCCGAAGCAAGCCCAGCAGCCACGGGTAGCTTGCGTGGACAGCAGTCATAACCGTGTCCCTGGTACCTCTCAGGTGACCTTCTCTCAACAGATGTCTCTCCCTCAACTTCCTGCAGAGCAAGAAGACTTGGGTTCAGCTTACAGAAGAATCATCTGAAAATGGACTGCTGCCACAAAATAGCCCCACGCACACTGGACTTGGAAGTTGTCATGAAGGGAAATCTTCCCTGTGAGCAGAACTTCCAACAGTGTCTCGCTGGGTCACTTCATGTAGGGGCAGAAAGGCATGAGGTCCAGATGTGTATGGACACCTGGCCAATGAAGAGTGGTTTGGGTGGTTGATCAGAGGACAGAGAAAGCAGGGGCAACGGACTGGCTCAGGTGATGGAGTGTGCAACTCTTTATCCAGCCCTGCATTGAGTATAGAGACGGCTTAAAAATAAAATCTTAAAAAAAAAAAGACAAAAAGACCAAGAAATTGAATGAAATGGATGGATCCATGGGAATGGGTACAAAGCACTCAGAATTCTTGTGGTTTACCTTATGACAATCATAAAATAATTATTATTGCATTAAAGACGTCTGCAGAGTGTTGGCAGAACAGTCATTTAACAACCAGCATTGACAACCATCATTTCTTACCTTGACCAGCTCAGTCCTTTCCCAAAGGGCTCATAAATGGAGTGGTCATGGTGGCAAATATGGAGGCTTTGTGTGGACCCCACTGCATGGACCCCACTCCCCTAGACCAATCTAGATGTTACCAACACTAAAAGCCCAACTGCCCACTGCACCAATCAACTCTGAATGCTCACCGTGATACCTCGTGAGGACCAGGAAACCACCTGGGGGGAGACCTCATTCATCCTATGGGGGAAGGGGTTCATCCTACCAGAAAGGACACATGTCACATGCAGGAACGGAACAGCGGCTATGGCTTATTATATTAGCCCTCTCGCGCTGTGTTTTGTAAAGCTACCTGGCACCCCTCCAAGGGTCTGGTTGGATTTAATGCAGGGCAGGAGCAAGGGAGGATAGAATGGAGTATATTGTTGGTGACACCCCCTCCCAGGTCCCTCAGCTCCACCTCTCAGCCATGGCTGCTCTGACCGGCTCTGTGCAGTTGACACAGAATGACACTTGGTCTCAGCGGCACCACTATGTCCTGCTGTCTGAGCTCTCAGAGGGAAGATGCCCACAGCTAGGAGCGCACAGCCTGCAAGGGGAGGGAGTTAAAGGCACACAGAGCGACATGGACCAATGGGAGAAGGGACCATCAAGAACTGCGCTCCCTCTCTCCACAGCTTCATTCCTTTTCCCTGAAATCACTCCTCATAAGCAGCCATCTGGAACCAAGCCTTCTCTCAGTTCTGCTTTCCAAGAAAGCCCAGCAAGACAATATCTATTATTACCCCACATGCAAATGAGGACTTTAAGAGTTTAATAGGTTAAACAACTTGCCCAAGGCCTTAAACAACTTGCCCAAGGCCTCAGGATTTGAACTTATATCTATTGGACACAAAAACTTAAAGTGCTTGGCACCATGTTCATGATTATGACCAAAAAAATTGCCTTGGAAAATTTTCTGCATTATTTTTAAAGAATATTTAACTTAAAATATATACCTAAATGTCTACTACTCCTTCTATAAAAAATAATTTAAAGAAATCAAATCCTGAAATTGGAATCTAATTACACTATCAAAAATTCTCAATATAATAATGACCTGTTAAAAACAGAAGAAGTGACGAAACAAGAGAATGTATTTTAAGCCAGAAAATTGAGTTTGTATCTCAGAATTTCTAATGAATTTTGAATAACCTTTCTGAAATGTTTCTTTAGTAGACAAGTGAGCATAATAATTTTCCCAGAAAACTTTATAAAGATAAATTAATCTTAAAATACATACAGCATTTATCTCATTGCCTCAAATACAGGAAGTGGCCAACAGATACTCATTTTCTTTCTCCTTTGACAGAATCTATAGCAGTGTATATGTTACAAGAAATTGAGGATAAACCTGCACTATATGGTGCTAGAAGGAGGTAACTGGAATCAGAAAGAAAGAAAAATCAGTGGTGTACCTAAGAAATTTGTCGGTTGTGTGTGTAAAAGGATAATGCTTTTGTGGAGGCTTGGTCCTGGGAACGCAGGTGGGGTTTGTCTAAACTGAAGATTGCTTTGGCCTGAAGACCCTAAAGGTGGTGTTTCACTCTAGTTTTTACTGAACTTATTGGGGGAGAAGAGCCTTCAAGTACAAAGAAACCCCAACTTTCTAGATAGGAACCAGATCGGAAAAAAGAGCCAAAATGCATGAAGGGAAAAGAAAGAAAAGGAAAGAAAAGGAAAGAAAGAAAAGAAAGAAAAGAAAGGAAAGAAAAGAAAAGAAAAGAAAAAAGAAAAGAAAAGAAAAGAAAAGAAAAGAAAAGAAAAGAAAAGAACCTGAGAAGTGAAGACTCACAAAAGACCATCTCACACAGACTGAAGACTTAACACTTTGGGTCCTCAAACCCAGGCCTGAGGCTCAGGTTTGTCTTTGGCTCTGCTGCTGGACCATAACGGGTGCCCCTGCTGGCATAAGCTGGGAGTTGGAACCCTTGAATTGCTAGAGGTTGGGTTTTATGACCATCCAGGCCCTGGGCCGGAGAGCTGTCATGTAGGTGACCACAGCGTCTCTAAACCACCCGGGCTTTAAACTAGGGGAGAGTAGGTACAGAGATTTTTATGGAAAGGACATATATCACTTCAGGGAAGAAATTGTTTTAAATAAATTAAATGCCTAGATAGATAGATGAATAGGTAGACAGATGATAACGCACCACAGCCTCTTCCTGTGTCCTATCTTCTCAAGACAGAAACTTACGAGAATAATGAAATAGACAATGGATTATTAGTTTCCAGCGGGGAACGTGTTGGCAGGGAAGGTCATGACTAAGCCCCAGACGTCACTGCATCGAGCATTTACTTTGTGCTGCAAACTTTATCTACATTGTTTCATTCAAAACCCTATCGTAAGATAAACTATTCCCATTGCATAGATGAATAAACTCAGGTTAGGAAAAATTTTAAAAAAAGCTTCACCAAAAGTCACAGTTTGGAACGCAGAGGAGTGTTCCACACAACATGGACTCCATTTTTTCTACACCATACTCGCTCTGGTGGCTAGTTTTATGAAGAGTCCAGTGGCTCAACGGAGAGGAGATCTCAGGCTAAGAAATCATACCAAGTGGGTCCAGAGTAGAGCTCGAGAGCAGGGCAGGTTTGTCAATGAGACTAAAATGAAGACAACGGTGGGAAATCTGGAATCTGAGGACCAGTAGGAGCAGGTGCTCAGAATCCAGCCTGAAACGCAGTCGTGGCTGGAAGGGGGCCTCTCTGCCTGCACACGAAACCTGTCTGTGCCCAGGACTCTGCCAGTCCAGCCAGTGCCACACACGACTCCGGGAATCTTTTGTTCGCCTCCTGTGTTCCCAGCTGATTCGAACATCTGCTTGCAAGGCAGAGTTCCAATCAGCACAAATGTGCTGTGCTGAAATTAAATAAATACCCAAACACGCTTCTGCTCCTGCCGCCTCGGTCTCCTCCCATTACCTTAGTTTGAGTCATAATGTTTCAAGTGTGGTGAGTCCCCGTAGCTCTCTTAATTTTGTCTGTTAGAGAAGCCAACATCCAAGCAACATAATCCAGCTTCGCTGCGTGTCGTTTGCTGCAAAAGACACGAACAGCAATGGCTAAAGTGAAAAATGTTACAGAAACCACTCTTGCAGAACAAGAAAACACATTACATCAGAAGCATCTCTGAATGATTGGTTTCTATTTTGCTTTTGTTAATTTATCACTGATGTTTAACATGCTTTAATTGAGCACCTATTATTTGAACACTCATGTGTTAATACAGTTTCTGGGATGCCAAATAAAACAAAATAAAACAAAATAATGACCAAAAAAAGGAATATTCTCTCATGCAACAGAAAGGAGGACCTCAAAGTCACAGAGTCAAAAAGGGGAGGAAGTATACAATTTTTTATACTATGACAAAGGCACACAGTGGAGAGGTATGCGTAGAGGGCTACCTGGATGGGTGTAGAGCAGAGATTACGCTCACTTGGAGAATGACAGAAAGAGGACTGGATTAAATTCTAAGGTAAGAATTCTTTCAGAAGATTTGGATCAGAAGAGTGTGTGACTTACCACTCGGCTTCCTAGAGCCCACACAGAGCAACTAGAATTGTTTTCCTGCCCCCACAGATGTGGGCTCATGATTGCTTTCTCTTCTAAACACTCTTTATCACCTAGGACCTAAATAGTTTACATATTTACTCACTTGTCTGCTTTCTGTAATTGAAAGGTCCTCTTTACGAGAACAAAGACTTTGCTTTCCATTATTCCCCGTGTCTAAGAGAATGCTTAGTGCATAGTAGATACTTGATAAATATTTACCATTTATCAAGAGTCAGTTGTTAAACGGAAACTTTCTATATCCCTTTTTATTTAAACCCTGTATAAATCCTCAGGGGTCTGATTCCTGTCCCCGGTTTCTAAATGAAGAAAGTGAACTTCAGTGGGGTTATGTAACTGAACCAAAGAACTTGGCCACATCTCAGTGTGTGATTTCGTCCATTTGTAGATGAAAATTTGGTAGAAGGCAGCTTGGCTCTCTGGCAGTGAGAAGGGGAATGGGCCTTAGCTGAACCCAGAAGGTTTGTAGAGTGGAAGGACCTGTGTCCTTGGGAGAGCCTGTGGGACGTCGGCACACAGAGAGGCAATGGCTGAACAGGAAGTCGAAGGTAGGGGTTCTCAAACCCGCCTGCCATTCCAGTCACCAGGGCATCCGTGGTGGGGAGGGGCTAATAGAGAGTACTCACCCCAGAGACCCTCCCCAGACGGCTGGGCTGGGTAGACACAGTAAGAGATCCTTACAAATATCTACATGTCTTTGTGTAGCTTGAAAGCAGCCAACTGAAGTCTGTGCCTCCACCATGCCACAGAGTAGAGGGGATTTTGCACCCGACGTGGCCTGGCAGACTGGAATCAGACTTCTCAGTGCAATGTTCTATGGGGTGTCCTCCCCCATCCAGGGGAGGACCTCTGGATGCTGGACGTCTGAGCAGAGACCTGCATGGAGAGAAGACATGGGGCCAGGATGTCTTCCCTGGGCCCCTGAGAGTGCCAGCACACGTGATGTAAGCTCCACTGTGTCTGCCTCCAGTGGGGGCTCAATACATACCTTGAGTTAAGGAATAACAAGGAAACTGGATTTTTATATACAATAAATGCTCTTGGACATCCATCATTATAATGTGTGCAAATACACAGCACACACGCAGTGCAGGAGGGACTTCTTGGGGGCTAGTGGGCAAAAAGTGCTGTGCTGGGGCTCTATTTTGAGAATGGGGTAAGGATGGAGTTTGAGGTTTGCAGAGCTCCATGCCCATAACGGGAGTGGGCGGCAGGCTGATGAAGATGATGGTCATGGCTCAAGCTCCCTGTTTTGGTGGTGAATAAATTGCTGGCCACTCGGCACAGTACAAATGCTGGGAAAATACTTACTGGGTCTTGATGGTGAGCGGAACAGCAGCATCGCTGCCCTGAAGAAAGTGTGATTGCACCTGCACAAATCCCTGTGCGCCCCAAACAATCAGAGAAAAATGATGGAATCATACCCACAGTTATCGCTGGGTGTTGGCGACATGCTGATCCCTTCCTGTTGGACTACATGGTGGGGATTTCCAAATTTTATGTAATAGAGTCCTTTGAAAATATATGCTGCTTTGCTGTGTTTTTTTTTTTTTTTCTGATTTAAAAACAGCATGGGGGTTCCTGGACGGCTCAGTCGGTGAAGAGTCCGACACTTGATTTTGGCTCAGGTCATCTCAGGGTGGTGAGATGGAGCCCGCGTCGGGTAGGCTCCTCACTCATTGGAGACTGTGCTTGAGATGGTCTCTCTCTCTCTCTGCCCCTCCTCCCCGTCTCTCTTTAAAATGAATAAATCTTTAAAAAAACAAAACAGCATGACTACATTGTAGAAACTGTCATAAAGGACATCTTGAATAACAACCATAAAACCCCAAATGTTATCACTCAGAAATTGCCATTATTAATCATTACTTATTTCTTGCCAGTCTTTTAACTTATGTAAAAATGCACATTTACACGTGTATGGACAGATGTGTATGCATTTTATATCCCAAAGATGTAAATCTTTGTATATACATTCTCTATAAATCTTGCTGAATCTTATGGTTCGTATGCACTTAATACATTGTCATTAAATATGTCTAAGATATACTTTACAGAATTTTTTCATGACATCCGATTTTTAACTATTTCATGATGTAACATTATAAGTGTGCATGAGAATAAGTGATTTTAGCCAATTGTTTCTATCAGGCAGTTAATTTATTTCTCTATTGCTCTTTCAAATGCAACACCATAATGAATTTCCAGTTACAGATTTGTTTTACACTTGACAGATTAAATTTTTTTTAAGACACATTCTCAGAAGAGAAGTTGATGAATGAGAGACAGCATGCATTTTTAAGGCTTCCTAATGTGTTTTCCAACTGTCCTGAAGAAGGCTTGTACCAATAAAATCCTTCCCAGTGTTTCAGAGTTCCTGTCAATCCACACCTGTGCCAACCTCAGGCATTATCCTATTTCTTCATCTTCGACGTATCACACCCCTGTTGGGCTCTCAGAATTTTTTACATATATTCTAGTTAGGAGTCCTTTTCAGATATGAGGTTTGCAAATATATTCCCCTGGTTTGCAGCTTGCTTCTTGTCCCAGTCTTTCACACGGCAACATTTTTGATCTCATATAGCGGAATTAAATACTGTGCACACTCATGACCTGTAAGCCTGAAAAGAGAGCTTTTGTAACTATGAATTCAGCATTAACCACACTAAGCACACAATGGCCCCAAAAATATACTGAATTAAGTAGTAGTGTTGGGATAGCTGCCAAAGCTTGGGGAAAGCCAAAAACATTCTGGAAGGATATAGATGGAAATAGTTTCAAAAGGAAATTCAACCTCTTACTTTTTGTTAAAGAGAAAGGAACTGAACACTGTAAAAGTTCCATCAGGGTATTTTTATGAGAATACTTACAATTCCTGTTATTTTTATATTTTTCCACCTCCAGTATTTTGTTAGTATTATTAATAGTACAAGCAGTGAAGCATTATTTTATATTACATATTCTATTTCAGGCATATTATATATTCTATTTCAGGCATTTTGATGTCAGCCGTCTATTTCATCACAATAACAATAATAAAGTGAGGGTTTCCTGTCACCGTTTCTCTGCCTGTGGGTTTAGTGTTACCTCCTCTCTTGAACAGGGAGCACACCTGCAAGAGCGGATGGAAGTCCCACTCTCAGTCTCTCTAAAGGAACATGGGAGAATTACACATTCTGTTTCTCATTCCACAGACAGGAAGGTGCACTATTAGGAAAGAGAAAATCACTGCCCCATGCTGCCACCGGAAGATTCTCCTCTACCTTTCAGATTTCTATGTCTTCAGTGCACCTGCCCAGCTCCATAAAGAAGCGAGCCCTTCTACGAACGAACGTTAGCTCCTTTTCCTTCCTCTTGTTCACAGATCTCGTTACTCATGCAAGCAGGCTCCCTGTACCTCAAGGAGAAGACAAGTAAAGACAAGCCCAGACCCCTGAGATTCCAGTGTATACTCTGGCCACTTGCTAAAGCAAACACCCCCTACCTAAATAGTGTAAGGTGACAGAGAAATAAAACGCATTTCCATACTAATGTCAGGATATTCTCCTAATGTGACCTGTGAGGCTTTCAAATTCAAGATGAGATCAAAGTTATTTGAGATGGAAATCTACAGGCCAGAGGAGGTAGAGGGGAAGGGAGAGGATTATATGAGCAGTAGACACGGGGTGAGGAAGGAAACAGACGGAGGGCAAGAAGCTGGAAGGAAAGAGGAAGGTGCACAAGAGAAAAAGCTGCCCAAGGCGCTGAATTTGCTCTTCCGCTGGGATCAGTGGTGCGGCTGTGCTGGTCAGGATATTTACGGGGCCGTCCTGTTGGTGCCGGTGCCTTTAAAAGGTGAAGTGAGTCCATTACCTTTGAGTCCCTACTGCACACCCGACTCTGTGCTGGACGCCGCAGGGAACCCAGTAGAGACACGCAGGGCAGAGGCGGCTGTGCCCCGAAAGTCAGCAGCGTATGACTGGAACGCTCTCTCAGACAGAGGCTACCATGCAGGTTAGGGTTCTGGGCCAGGCTTCACACCCACACCCACCTCCTCTTGAAGACATGACCACAGGTGTTTAATGAGCTATGATACGTCAGGGCCTGTTTTACACAAAGACCCATTTGCTGATGATGCAAACAAGATGTGAAAACTCTCATGCTTGCCTTCTGGAGAACTTGGTAAACGCCAACTGAAATGAGTGAGGGAATGAATGAATGAGTGAATGAATGAATAAATAAGTGAATGAGTGAATGAATGAATAAGCAAGTAGATGAATGGAGCATTGACACTTGGTGCTTTTTTAAAGATTTATTTATTTTAGAGAGGGTGAGAACATGTACACACATGTGCAGGGGCCGGTGGGGGGGGGGCGCGGGAGAGGGAGAGAGAATCTCAAGCAGACTCCCCGCTGAGCGCAGAGCCCAATGAGGAGCCTGACGTGGAGCTCAGTCACACGCCCTGAGATCACAACCCCAGCAGGAACCAAGGATCGGAAGCTTAACCGACTGAGCACCCAGGTGTCCCAACACTTAGTGCTTTTTAACCCACAAATGAATATTGGATTATGAGTTCCAGGATGGGGGGGGGTCTTTGTCTCTCTTGCTTTATTTCCAGTATCTGCGTATAATTAGACTGATATCCTAGTAACAGAAGAGGAAATAATTGTGTGTTTGCATTTCTCTATGTGTATGAGTCTTTAACTCAGGAAGTATAAACTCACTAGGTATGAATAAAACAAAAACATCATTTTTAATGCACATTTTTTGGTCCTCATCAGACTTAGTAGAAGAAAGTGGATCTCTGGCTCAATGCAGGGAAATGCTGTAAATTCTTCCCCCTTCTGATAGGGTTTAGTGCAGATTTCAGCAGCTGGGAGAGAGGCATCATTTCTGACATCTGAGAATCTGCCACATCCAGAGGAAGGAGGGACTCTGCCATCAGACCTTAGAGGTACGGCAGGAATTATATGGACAACAGAGCTTCCTATGACCTCAAGACATCCTGGAGATAGAGGGACAGGACTCTTTCTTTGGAACCTGACCGGCTGGAATCATGGCTCTTAGCTAGCGGACCTAAGTGTGCAGAGGCTGGGTGTCCTCGCATGCATAAGTAACCGAGCGGCTCTTCAAAGCTATAGTGCAAACGTTATTTCCGTTTTTATCCTCTAGCATTTCACTTCAGCTGATGGCCAAACGGCTGCATTAAAAGCAGGGTACTTTGAGTCCTCTTTTAACGTGGAGTTTAGTGGCTTCTAATAATTTAAGAGATGATCCTGAGTAGTGATTTTCAAACTGGGGCTCCATATGAATCAACAGGGAGACTTAAAAAAAAAAATACAGATACCCGGTTTCCTCCCTGACCAATTGAATCAGAAAGGTAGGGGTGGAGAATTATCATTTTCAAAAGCTCCCGGCTCATTGACACGTGGCCCAAGTATGAGAAGCCCCGGTCATCAGTTGTGCTATTTAAAGTAGGGTCCACAGATGAACATCTGGGAGACGAAATGCACAATGTCAGGACTCACACTAGACCTGTGGGCCTAGGATCTGCATTTTTGCAGCATTCTCAGGTAATGATAATATTCGCTAATGTCTGCAGCTGAGGGATAAAGTCTCACAAAATGGCATACACAAAGGAGTTTAGCACCGGAAGAGGAAATCCGGAGCCCCTGACAATATATTTAATAAGAGTTGTCAATCAAGTGTTTGCTGAATGAACAGATGATGTGAAATATAAAGAATGTGAAAGAATGCCAATAAAAAAATGTCTTCTCTCCCCTGATCAATGGCTCCTTTCCCCAGGCCTGGCCTTGCTGCAGAGGAAAATGCACAACTGGAAAAGTGCGTTCACAAGAGAAGTGTGGAGGTCACTTACTTTCACACCTCGGGGTCAGCGGCTGATGGGATTCAGTGCCGTCTGATTTTCACAGATGGGAAGCCAGAGTATAATAAGGAGCAGGGTGTCTGTAGAAAAATAGGCCCTTGGGCAGCCCAGAGGGAGGCGAGACACGCTGCGGTGTTGGGCAGGGCTGAACCCTGTCTGGGGCGACACAGCCACCTAACCTCACGCCGTCTGCCCCTTGGTTGGCAAAGGTGAAATTACTGACAGGATCCTGATGTCACTGGAGGGGCCAGCACAATAGCCAATCAAAGAAGTTTGAATAAATAAATACCCTTTCAAACATGTCATCTGGGGCATCTATTTATTTTTACCTTTAACCATGTTTTCCAAATGTCAAGTAAATAATATGGTTTCAATCACTACAGGCCATTGTAAGTGTCTACCATGGACCTGGCAATGGGCCAAATGGCCAGAGCCTCAGTTCCCGGCCTGGGGCGGGGGTGGAACTTGGGAGACTTCATCCTAATGTCCACTTGTCTGGGTGTCAACCCCAGGGAGGGACCCTTGCATGAACGAAAGTGTGTAACTTTTGCAGTACAGAGGGGCTCAACTTCTGTCTAAAAGTGAATTTTCTGCCTCTGCTTAGAGTTGCCTGAAAAACTTAACAAAACAAAACAACCCCAGACCTTCTGGCTTTTGAAATCAATGATCTGCTTGCAGGGCACCCCAAACATGTGACCGTGGGTGCAAAGGCAGCCCCCATACTGGCCAGGGGAAAGCGTTTCCTAACTGCAGTCTAACACTAAGAAGCACGTGTGTCGTGGAGATAATTACACCGTCCCTGAAAGCCTGGGTCACGACTTTCGGAGCCATAGGATATGACGTGAGAAATAAGAAGTCGTTGAAGAAAGTGAGCTCTAATCCCTGCTTTCTCACGTTCTCTGCAGAAGGGACGACGTCACAGATGGACACATGTCCTTGGCAGTGCTGTTCTTTCGGACAGCCGCAGACGTGCATGGTTCCTCCTCCGACCTGCGCAGAGCCAGGCTCTCACCGCACCCTTCTCGAGTCGGGGGCTGGGCAGACGTGCAAGCAGCTTTACGGTGAGGGGCTTGCTTCCCACCACGCTGGAGCTGTCTTGTAAATCCTCTTTCATACATACATACATAATTCATACGCACATAAAGTGTCTACACACACACACAGACTTTCCTCATTTTTAGAAACCTATATGCACACACACAAGTAAATCATGGATCCAACAATAAGACGAGAGTCATGTGCTTTCTTTATGGGGGGAAATTTCAAAGTGAATAGTAAATTTTTGTGCCTTATAGCCTGTTTGACAGTATAACTGATTGGATTCATCTCCAATATGCAGCATGACCTTTAGGATTCTGGTATTGGGAAGAGATTTTCGACTTATTCTATTGCCTCGCGGATTCGCTCTGTGTGGTTACCTTCTGTGGAATGTAATTTGCCCTTTTGTACATAAGCGAACCTGCATTTCATTATCCCATGTTATCATGGTTTCTTACCGTGTTTGCTTGTTAAGCACTTTAAATCACTGCAACCGTTTTACCCTAAATACTTGAAATGCCTTCTTGTTGCAGCGTGATCATTCACTCATCTTTTCAACAAATATTTGTCAAACACTCACCAGAAGTGAGACAAAATGCTTTCTACAGTTTATACTAATCAAACTTACGGCAAATCGGCTCTGTCTTCAAGAAATTGGAGTTTTGGGGGAAAATATTATCCAGATAAACAAAGCACGATGAGCCCAGGTAAAGGGTGAAGTACGAGCGGCGCAGGAAGGTCCTGTGGGCACAGAGAAGAGGAAACCTCCCATTAAAAGATAAAACCACAGAGGGCTTCCCGGAAGAGGGGCATTGGATCCACTGTTGGCAGGGCTGGGACGTGCAGAGAGGGGAGAGGAGTGTAGCTGGGAGATCCGGGACAATGTCAGGAGGCCGTGGTGTGCCTTGTTTCTCCACTAGGCACTTTCCATGAGGGCAGGCCTTATTGCTTGCATCAGACCCTTAACCTTTGAGAGTCTCCACGCCTTAGGGGTGAAATTCACAAATGCTACATCCAGAGACTTTGGTTTAAATCTTGGCCCTCCCACTTTTCGGATGGGTGATCTTGAGCAAAGGGTCTGGGCCTCGGTTTCTCTGTCTGTAAATTGAGAGTGCTAGAGATGCTACCCTCCTCAGATGCTGGTGATGGGCACAAGGTGATCGTATTCATAAAGCGATTGGGGCAGTCCCTGACCTGTAGCCAGTCAATCAAAGAGTCAGACCTCTTTGCAAGGCAGCAGATTTTCCAACATTCTAGTTAATAGAGATTCCACTCTTCTTTCCTTTATCTTGAAGGTGATTTTTAACATCTACCAAAAGTGCCAGATATTGTTTTTGAAACTTGAGATTCAGAAATGACCTCACGGCCCCAAGCCTCAAGCTACTTACCACCTGCCAAAAGACACTGCTCTGTATATAGTCCGTACTCAGTATGGAAAACGAGCACGTTGTAGGAGTATAATGCTGTGCAAGAAAGAATAAGGGAGAACAGATCAAAGAAGAAGAGCTTCCCAGGGAATGTGGTCCCAGGCTTTGAAGGACAAGTACTAGTTTCCCAGGCCAACAAGATGCCGAGGGACTGGTTTCAGACCTAAGGAAAAAATACACGGAAGGACAGAGGCATCAGCCCACCTGCTTTATTCAGTCAGCCCACGTTGACCAGAAGACGGGGGAGAACACATTTGGTTTGAGGCTGGACAAAGGGGCCAGGAAGGATGAGGAGAAGCTGGCTTCTGGTGGATTGTGAACAAGACAGAGAGGCAGAGCAAAGAAAGATCCGTCAGTCATCTATAACTCTTCTGCTGAATTTCTTAGCGCAGCCTGGGAACAAAACTTAGTGTAAAATATCAAGTGACGTCTCTGAGTCAAAACCATTCTGAGAATTGGGATTAACTTCTGTTTAGCAAACACCAGCTCATACTATTCCTCTTACTTCGGTCCTCCAAGTCACAGAGGGTTCAACGGAAAGATGCTTGTGATCAATGTGGTTGAAGAATAGATATTTAAAATAAATAATTGTGACATCCATACCAAAACAAGTGATGATGTAGAAATTCAGAAAAGCTTCACAAGTATGGATAACTTTATGAATATGCTTTTTTCTAAAACAAATTACAATTCCAGACTATGTGAAATCTCTTTATAAATATAAATAAAATCATGCAAAATTTTCAGAAGTGCACATTCTATCATACAGAGTCCTGTGTGCACTGACCTCTGAAGGGGATTTCCCTAATACTTTGTTTGACATAGAAAACCTTCCAGTTGGTGGGTAATAAACACTCTCATGGACGCTGTGTACTATCCTTTCATAGCAACCCTTGCTAGAAAGGTGCTAAATATCAACTTTTTGCTGCTGCAAAATGGAGGCTCAGAAAAAATAATAATTTCCTGCAGAGCAAGCGGCTGGGAGTCGGATGGTCCATGTTTCCCGCTGCAGCGCTCCGCCTGCATTTGCTCACTGGTGCCATGATGCTTCGTCCGAATCATGAGTGAAGTTCTCAGCTCCTGGGCTGGCTTGCTAGGGCTGTTCTAACAGAGCGCCACAAGCTGAGCGTCTTAGAACAACCAAAATCTGTCGCCTCGCCGTCTGGGGGCTCAACGTCCGAGTTCAGGAAGTGCGCAGAGTGGATTCCTTCTGAGAGCTGGGAGGCACCATGTGTGCCAGGCCCCTCGCCCAGCTTCTGGAGATCCACTGGTAATCTTTGTGTTCCTTGCCTTTTAAAAACATCAGCCCAATCCTTGTCTCCATGTACACACGGTGTTCTCCCTGTGAGTCTCTGTGTCCAAATTCTCCCTTTTCATAAGGACACAGTTATATTGGATCAGGGCCCACCCTCATGGCATCATGTTAACGAATTCCTCCTGTAGTGATCTTCTTTCCAAATAAGGGCACATTCCGAGATATGAGGGTTAGGACTTGAACATGAGAATTTTAGGCAGGACACAATTCAACTAAAAGGCTGTAGAGGTGAAGAATCATGTTGCATAATCATGTGTGT
The DNA here is from genome assembly GCF_002007445.2 of Ailuropoda melanoleuca. Taxonomy (NCBI): domain Eukaryota; kingdom Metazoa; phylum Chordata; class Mammalia; order Carnivora; family Ursidae; genus Ailuropoda; species Ailuropoda melanoleuca. The sequence goes on from NC_048221.1 coordinate 140,595,060, forward strand.
TCCCATAATGTTGGATCTTGGAAAAGACCAGAGTCTTGCAGCTCAATTGTAGCAAAATCATTTTACATTAAAGGCTGGAATTTGGAATGGACGTGAACGGTAGCAGTCAGAGGTGTGCGTGAGCTGACAGGTGTTCACTGAACTCTGCTCTAGCAGAAGTAACAAAATCCCCCTTTAGCTAGAGCAACATTATGTAAAGAGTATGATACAATTCCAATACTTGTTCAGAATCTTGGTTGTCCCACAGAAGGATGAACCGAACCATCAGGTAATTGAGGGAAGAGGCAGGTGGGAGGACCCGAGCTACAGTGAGGGAAGCAAGTTGTGGGCATCAGGAAAGGCTGCCCAGAGGTAGAGAGCCCTGCAGCCTTGAAGAGTCCGAGGAAGACAGGACACTTAGCAGGGTCTGGGCCAAGATTCTTGTTCCAGACATGGCACTTGGCCCAAAGCAGACTCAGCAAGAGGGGCAAATGTTGGGTTTATAGCTCTGGCAAAGGTTAGACCCCTTCTCACTAAGGGAGATTGGACCCCTCATCCCAAGGGGACGATGTAACAAGAGCCGGAGGGAGAATCGGTGAAGTCTGTGGAGGTTTATGAGTCCACACCTTCAGGGCACAGGGGGTGGATGGTTCCGTAGATACAGCGGAGACACACCAGAAATACCGGAATGGAAACATGAGCAGAGAGGAGGAAGGAGGTGGGGGGGGGAGAGAAATGAGGAGCAAATAAGATACCAGCCCCCCGAAAGCCTCTCCCTGAAACCCTGGAGGAAGATACATCTTCGAGTCAACTGGAAATTGGATGAAATTAAAAACTGAAATCGGAAGGTGTTGAAAACACAAGTCAGAATAGAGAAAGAAAGCTAATTAGGAGAATGAGTGTTAGAAAGACACAGGTTGAACTTGAATCCCACCTCTGTCGTTTGTAATTGGGGATGTCAGGGAAGCCCTTTCCCTATCTGTGTCTTTGTCCCCTCCTGAGCGAAGTTCACAGCGTAGCATCTCCTTCAAGGTGCAATGCAAGGGCTAAGTGAACTCAGGAATGTCCAGTGTATAGTCGTACAAAGAATGGAATGCTGGGTGCAGAGTACAGACTCAAAAATACCGGTTTTGTCCTCCTTCCTTCTCACACTTCCGGTTAGAACTTAATGTATAGTCTTCTCCCCTTATTTAGACAACAAGTTTGTTTATGCAATGTAAGCTGATTAGTGAAAACCAGAATGGTAACATTCATTTTAGATCTCGGTGTATTGGGGTGTCTGGTAAAGTCACAATAAGTGAAAAGATTAAGATTTGCAAGAACAGCCCTCAGAATGGGACCGGTGGTTACTTCTTCCTTGGGAGTCAGCTTGAAGTGTGTGGACGTCAGATCAGTGCACTGTCTAGACAGCTGTTCCCAGGAAGGTAGGGGTCCCCTGATTGTGGTTCCTCACCTTAGTCAAGTCTGAAGAGGACACAGCTCTGTGACAGGGGAGGGGGTAGACATGAAACATAGGAGTAAGAAATTTACTTACACAACTTCAACTGAATTAGCAAGAATTTTCCTTGATCTGCTCTTTCTTGAAATGTGTACGTGTTCCATGAGGAAATCAACATCTGTCTACCTGGAAATTTTCAAATAAATCTGATCACCCACCAATATGATGTTTCCAAATGTCCATAAACATCCTCATTGTTTTTCATTCTGTTGGGTAGTCAGTTAAGATTCCGTCCCTGGCAAGTGTTCTTTACTTCTGGGCAGTGGTGCTGATCTTTAAACAACAGAGTGCATCAACTCGGCACCCGGGGTCAGCTCCCTGGAGTTGCTTGGGTTTGTAGCATTTGAAGGAGATCTGCATACTCGGTGAAAATTAATCTTTTCAAAAATAGTTCAGTGCACCAGCTCTGTTCAAGTAAACATCAGAAATGTTAGCCCTGTCTAATAAAGGGCATATGCAATCTCTTAGAGGAATATTTTATTGGGTTGAAAATTTTATTGGGGAAGCAAATTCTAAAAGAAAACCCATAGAATTGCCTGTTGTTTTTCAGATGTGTTCTGCTGCCTCTTGAAGATGTAAGGGCCTCACTGTGAACTGTTACAGTGGACATAAAACTATTTATTTTTTCCTAAGCCCTTATATGTGTACATTGAGAAAAAATATGTATAAACTGACTATATTTATTTTCAACTGTTTAAACCAGAGAAGGCAAGACGTTACATAAAGGTACTGAGAGTAAGTAATTTAGACTTCTTGAGACAAGAGGTCTTGGTTCCAATTACACAATTATGCCTTTGAGAGCAGCCATAGACAATAATTAAACGGTCATGGCAAAATTGAAGTTTTCTGACACTCGATAAACCATTTTCTAGGTAAGAGTCTCCAGGCTTTTTTCCCCCACATCTTTTTCTGTGAAATATTTTTGGGCATTGATATTTATATTCTAAATATAAATATTTTCATTGATTTTCAGTAGTAATTTATTGATCACTTCACATATCATAAAAATATGCCAAATAAGAATTAAGAAGCTAAGGTACAGATTAAATAATGACCTAACATAATCACTTAATGGTACAATACTTTCACATGGGAAATATGATTCAATGTGGTCTATTAAACTTGAAAACTTGGTTCCACACTTTGTGTTCCAAACTTGGAGTGTGTCAATCTAAGATCAACTTATTTCATTTTTTTTTTTAATGACTGTCATGGCTGAAAGGGACTCCTCACAGTAATATGCAGGGAGAATCCAAGTTTGTGCTTTCTAAATTATAACACTCAGTATTAAATCCCATCTGCCAATTAAGAAAAAATTTGTGTTCAAATTTGTCCCACAATTTTTCATCTTTTATAATGTCAATTAGTTGTTCTCCTAATTGGAAGGTATTGCATTTTTTATATTATTAACAGATGGGTTATAATCCCACTGAAACTCTTCATTTGAATTTTTACAAAAAATGAGAAATTATGTTTCTAAGATTGTTAAAAATGCATGAATGAGGGTTTCTTTTTTGTTGTTAAAACAGGTGAATTACTTATAGTATTTTTGACAATGAAATCACATAATGATGGAAATATTTCTCAACACCTGTTTATATAATCTTCTTATCAACTAACAGTGATTTCTTTAAAGAGAAACAATTACTCCTGTACTCACCACTCCACTGTCATGTTAACTTGAAGGAAGGAGGCATATTTGCTTTCACGACAGTATCTACTGGGCAGCGTATCTCTGGGAGTCACCCAGTCCCTCTGTGATGTGGCTCACGAAGGGCTCATGATAGGATCAAAGGTGTTAGCTCTGCATTCTCTTGAAAGTTCGTGTGTGCTTGCATTACTGGGGTAATCCCAAATCTACTATTTCTCAGCAATAGTCTAAAATAATTATCCTGTTGGTAAGGATGCTCCAATGACATTGCAAAACAGTCCGTCAATCCATAAACAGATAAATGGAGTCAATAAATCTGAATTTGTTACGTTGAGCAAATGAGTGAGAGTCCAGCTCTAATCCTTTGCCCGTAAACGGTGTCCCTCCAACTCCTTCCAGAAGTATATGACATAACTCCCAGGTAGTACATGGTATGTGGTCCTCCAACATGTGGAAGAATGAGGATAGGGAATAGATATATAAGATAGAGAGATGATAGATAGATAGATAGATAGATAGATAGATAGATAGATAGATAGACGCAATTAGCCGTTTCACTGCTCTCCCCTGGAACCCCCAACATACCAATTTGTGGACCCTCTGAAAGCAGCCAACCACACTCGCATCATTGTTCTTCCTCAACAATCCTATTTTCCCAAGTACCTACAAGAGCTCCCTTCCATTCAGAAAAGGTCATGAGAATCAAACTAGCCCATCAGAACTCCTCATCCTCAAATAGAGAGAAGCTACTTTCTACGGCTTCTTTTCATCTGGATTCCTGGAATCACTTGCTTTGTATCTGTTCACTTTCTGATGCATTTCCTCACTTTACCTCATACGTATCTGTCCAAACGATTTGACTTTTCCATAAATTGCCGAGATCCGGTTTCTCTTCTTGATGACCACAGACCCTTCATGGAGTCGTGGAATGAACCGGTCCTTACGGTACAGCCACACCTGCTCCCGCAGCCCCTCATCTTATCATGTCCCCGTGTGCATTCTCTTCGGCAGCGCCAACAAACACAGTGTCCATGGGCTTTCTCACTTGCTGACTCTTTACAAATGCCCGCTCCATAACCCTCCACGGTCCCAATGCTCAGCCCAAATATCATGACCTCCCTGAAAGGATTTTCCCATCTCCATCAACCCTTCAGGCTCATTTTCAATAATCCAGGCTGATTTCAGCAATTCTCATACCACGTATAAAGTGGAGTTTGCAGAGGGTCACCCTTCGCGGGACAGTGAGTGTGTGGAGGAAGGGACTCCACGGCAGACACACATCTGGAAAGAGAGACCTTAGAAAGTGGGATCATGTGGTAAGACGCCCTCTCCACAGAGTATCCCTTTCTGTTCAGGCTGCATGATAAAGCAGCTGATATGGTTAAATTTGACCTACACCACCCCAGCTTCTACCGTATGGGTATAAAACCAGTTCCCTCTCCCAGGAAAAGACACCCGCTAATGATACCAATACCCGGACCTAGATGCAGGCCCGTCTCTGGAGGTCGCACCTTTCACATTTCCTCCTGACGAGCTTCCCTCAGCGATAGGTCATGGTGGCTTTGGGGTAATCCTCATTACTGTTGATGAGGTCTTCCCTTGCAAGTTTATAAATTAAAAATTATATGCATTCTGTCCTCCTCCTCCTTTTTCTGGTTCCTTGATGGAACATGTTTCAGCTGATTTTTCCCACAATGCCTCGACACAGGAAAATATGTCTTTCCCCAGCTGTACACAGGGATTGGCAGCAATTTTGGCAATGGAAGCATTCCAGGCTTGCCTAGAAACATGGACCCCTTAATTGAACAATAACAAAGGTCAGATTTCCACTACATTTCTATATGCTTATCTAATCCATTTCTCCAGAAAAAAGGAATTACATTAAAAAAATCATAATTTGTATTCTACGGTGTGGGTGGTTTTTGTCCTAATGAGAGTAAAGATCAATGATCCAAAGATAGAGTTGACGACAATGCCACCGAGAACCAGTGCCTCTCTACACGGGCTGACACATTTCTGAAGCTCTCAAGTAAAGAAGTCGTTTGTCTGTCCTTAAATCCCAGGAGGAAATTGGAGGGTGTTTTCTAGGAGACGACTGCAGGTGCTTAACCAACAGAGAGTGGAGCCGAGGAAGGAAACTAGTATTTAAAGCACGAAGAGAACCTTCTCTTTGTTATGAGTGTCTGGGGCACCTGTGGGCAGGGGGCCTGGAAGCAGGATGAGGGTGGGGAACACACTGTTGCCCTCTGGGGAAGACCAGACCACCATATTTCTCTCTTTACTCACACAGAGATGGGAGGGGGAAGCATACCGAGGTTATGGCTCGCTGGCATCTACCAAAATACCTCAGGGCTCACTTGGGGTGTGAAAGGCAAGTCACAGGGCAGAGTCTAGAAGGTGAAAAGGTAAGACAAGGCTAAATAAATTACTTGATTCTCACCATTCATGGGTTAGTCACCCGGGCCACTCTCATTTCATTATTAAAGATGAGAGGAACGCTGAAACCCTGAGAAATCTGGGAACACCGAGAAGCTAACCCTTAGACACCGCACAGTATCTCAGCCAATCTTCTCAGCTATTCCAGGTGCTAGGCATTATTAGCTTAGGATCCCTAATTTTTAAATAAAATGAGATACTAAGAGGGAATATCTTGTCCAAGGTCTTTCTGCTAGTGAATGGGAGGAGCAGAATTTACAGATTTAAACAATTTAAATCAAATGTGGGTGTTAACCAGCTTTGATTCCTCAGCCACCCAAGGCCCGGCCAGCATCCAGACCTAAGAGAAGAAGAGACTTGGTAAGAGAGTAAGTGTGGGAGACAGAGATACAGGCTGTGAAAATATACTCAAAATTACAATAAAATCACATATTTGTACAACAAAACAAAATAAATATCCTTTGTTTTTCAATACCAGGTAAAGATGTAAATTTTTTTTAAAGATTTTATTTATTTATTCGACAGAGATAGAGACAGCCAGCGAGAGAGGGAACACAAGCAGGGGGAGTGCGAGAGGAAGAAGCAGGCTCATAGCGGAAGAACCTGATGTGGGGCTCGATCCCATAATGCTGGGACCACGCCCTGAGCCGAAGGCAGACGCTTAACCGCTATGCCACCCAGGTGCCCCAAGATGTAAATTTTAACAATATATCATGTGTTAGTAGGATATAGAGTTTTCAGTTTTGTGAAGTATTTCATTTATTATGTTGCTTTATAAATGCCATTTGCTTATGTATTATCACTACTTAACTGTGAGCTCTTCGAGGACAAAAATTTGACTATATTCATTTTTATGTCCCTAGTACCTTCCTTTCTGGATTGAAACTTTTTTTTAATTTTAATTTTTAAAAAATTTTTTATTATGTCATGTTAGTCACCATACAGTACATCATTAGTTTTTGATGCAGTGTTCCATGATTCACTGTTTGCGTAGAACACCCAGTGCTCCATGCGATACGTGCCCTCCTTACTACCCATCACCAGGCTAACCCATCCCCCCCACCCCCCTCTGAAACCCTCAGTTTGTTTCCCAGAGTCCATAGTCTCTCGTGGTTCATTTCCCTTTCTGTTTATCCCTCCTTCATTCCTCTCTTCCTTCTCCTACTGATCTCCCTGCTATTCCTTATGTTCCATAAATGAGTGAAACCATATGATAATTGTCTTTCTCTGCTTGACTTATTTCACTTAGCATTATCTCCTCCAGTGCCGTCCATGTTGCTGCAAATGTTGGGTAATCGTTCTTTCTGATGGCTGAGTGATATTCCATTGTCTATATGGACCACATATTCTTTTTCCATTCATCTGTTGAAGGGCATCTTGGCTCCTTCCACAGTTTAGCTGGATTGAAACCTTAAACGTAACATATATATTTACCTCACTCTACAAAATATTAAGAACTCTTTTCAGTGAGAAGCAGTCTATCGCAATAAAACTAATGTTGGATTTGTCTTTAAGGTGTGATCTTGACTTTTGACAATGAATCCAAGACCTTTTGAAAAATCTCATTATATTTTGATACAACGTTTTCCATCTGCTTAAAAAAAGAGTTATTAACAATACATAAATCACAATTGTACTAGTGAAGACTTTTGGGTGGGTTACAAGGTTCAGAAACCCAAACTGAGCTCCAGGAAAATAGCGGAAATGTAGTGATTCACATCCACAAAACCGAGGGAAGAACAAAGGCCTGCATAGGACCAGGGATAAATGAAAGAACTCCAATATCACCAGATCCTTTTCTCCATCTCTCATTTCTAGTTCTTTTTCTGGGTGAGGCCCATTCCTCAGAACAACTTTATTACCTTATTGTAAAGGTCAGCGTGGGCAGGTCACACACGTCATATGTCAAAGCTTTGTCACCAGCCAAGTCTTCTTCTCCCGCCTCACCTTCCTCAATTCAGAAAGGTCAGGGAAGGGGTCTGATGGGCTTGGCTTGAGTTCAGACTGTTCTCAGATGAATCAACTTTAATGCAACCACCTTGCATATGCAATTAACTAAGATCTTTTCTGTCATGTAGGCAAGGATAGAGAAGAAAGGAGGGAGAGAAGGGGAGAGAGACACTAATGGTGGCATCCCTGGCATCGCACTGACTATGGGACACACTGGAGGGAGCAGGCAGGAGCTGTGAGTCTTCTCTCCACAATTTCTCCCAGTGTCTGTGTATCTTTCCAAGTTGAGTTTCTACCATATGACATCATTTATTGTTAAGATCATGATCCTTAAACACAAACCAACTAGCTCATTTCAGAGTCACATGAATAAGCAACTATCTTTTCTGATCCTGGAGAGACAAATATGGCTATGTGGAATTTACTGAGAAATGCTATGCTGTTGTCCAACTTGGCTTACTGATGTGTCTATTTGAATTATATTTTAAGTACAATTCAAGGGAATTTCAAGGATATCTTATACTATGTTTTTCCCTGTAAGTGGTCTTTAAAGCTTATTCTCTTTGAAATCTATACACACAGAAAATAGGTTAGTGGTTTTGAATCATACAAAATAAGTATTTGAATTTTATGATATATTAATTACTTCTCAATAAAGCGTTTAAAAGAAAAACCCCAAAAACCTTACCCCCATCATTAAGTTAGGTGACGCTTTAATGCAGAAGGATGGAGCCAAGCGTTCAACCATGGTCAATAAGCCATGGACAGGACACTGGGATAGTTAAGAATACGACAGTACCATTATGACAGCTAAGAAAGAAAAGAGCTGCTGAATCGTTTCTTCAACAGCACAGGAATAAGAATGGATCCTATTTCTTTGTTGACTGCAGATTTATGAACTCTCTCCTTTCTAAAGATCAACAAGTCTTTAGCAATAGAAAGGCTCTGAGTCCAGTGTCTGCCATTCCAGGTCCCCCAAGGTTCCTTCTCTCTGTTTCTACTCTTGTTCAAGGCACACATCCTAGAAAGGAAGTAACAAGAGGGTAAATAGGAAAGAAGAAATGCGGAAAAGAGTGCTCAAATGAATATTTAAACCCCATGGGCACGCAGAAGTGGGTGTGTTGTAAACAAAGGAAGTCAAGGGAAATACTGTGGTCCATTCAGGGCAAGCCATCACGTTTAGTAAGTGCTGTTGGAAGACAATCTGTCTCTGCCCAGAGCAGGACAGGGTGAGTGGGAACGAAATGAAGAGATCAGACAAAAGGATGGAATATGGGAGTGGAATTGGGATATGACTTGCAAACATAGATCTGGGGAGAACTTACAAGTTAAGAAGACAACACTGCCTTGTATTCTTAAAAAGGGTTCCTATAAGCAGAGGCTTATGCAGACCCTGCTTCAGTCCTGGGGGGGGCTATCAGGTGAGGGAAGGTGCTGTAGAGGGTGAGCAGAGCCACAAAGACGGCCAAAATTCGTGTGGTTGGATGGGAATTTTAGCTGTCGTCATTACACTATGCCTAGGAGTCAGGGCACATCTTGCTTATAAAGGAGAAGAGGTCACTAGACCATCGAAGATGAAGGAAATATCCAGATATTCTGAAATAAATAAATAACAATAAATAAACATATACAATTTAAAGACTTTGTACATCCTGGTGCTTGCATTATCTTCTCTGCTTTCTTACTATGCCGAGATTATCGGAAAACTCTTATTCTTGCAATGTTATTTTAAGATCAATTACTTTCCCTAAAGGGCGTGCATACTTGCAGATAGCTGACATAATGCACAAACCAAGATGGCTGCTGCATCTACGTGATTCTGAGACACGGCATTTTCAAGCTAAGTCACAGGGAAGCCCCTAGTGAAGGCAGAGGTAGAGCCATTGCATTAATGGCCTCAATACATTGCCCCTCCCTTTTTCCATTCTCCAAGCTGTTTATCTTTGTGGTTCTTCTCACTGAAGTGTTGGGTCCCTTTCCAAACTCTAGGACTCCTGGTGGTCAGATGACTAGCTTCGGCCAATCTAATGCAGCGGAAGTGACCGCGCACCAGTTCTGCACTGGGTCCATAAGCCCTCTGCCTTTGCTCATGCCTTCTCTCAGGGCGGAAGCTTGGGCTCACCAGCCAGAGGTGAGAGAGACACATGGGACAGAGTCAGATTTCACGGTCATCCCAGCTGAGGCTATCTTAGACTAGTCAACACTCTGCTGACCACCAGACGTGTGGCTGAGCCTGGTCAAGACCAGGAGGACCCCCCAGAAACTGCTCATCAACATCTCTGATGCACAGACTCCTGAGCTAAACAAATGCACTTTGTGTCAACCCCTAGGTGTGCAACTGTCTGTGATGAAGAATTATGGCAGTCACGCTAATTAATGAAGGAACTAATGTGCGGGAATATCTCAGATTGTGCTTGGCATTTACGCTAACGTTTACTTAAATATCAGTGTCGTTATCCCCATCATATAACTGAATAACCTCACAAGAGATAATCAATGTTTTTCTAGATCACTTAGCTGGTGCTTAAAATAGGATTCCAATCCCAGGTAAGTCTGACTACAAATGCATGCATGCCTTATTTTTTTCTTACATGTTTGTATTCTACTGTACTTGCTTTTCTGCTCTGTCAAATGAGGACAATAATCATCTGAGAGCAAACACAGCTAAAATGTTGGTGGTCCGTGTATGTCTTAGGACTGAACATAGGCTCCTCAGTGACCTGAGAAATCATAACATCAGTAACTTAGTATACGGAGAGTTGGACAGCTAGTGGTCGCGGTCTTTGTGGCCTCACTGTGTGTTGTCCATCTTAAACTCCAGTCGATCACTACCTACCCGGCACTGTGGTCCCATACTTAAAGGTAACCCAGATATTCCTCATGTACACTGCACTGAGTCATAACTGACCTTGACTGGAATCCAGGTTCCACTGCTAGAGAACCGGGCCAGCCTGCGCAATAGGTACACCTGGGATCTTGTAACAATCTAAAGTGTGCCCTGTATTAAAGCACAGGTGTGGGGCGCCTGGGTGGCACAGCGGTTAAGCGTCTGCCTTCGGCTCAGGGCGTGATCCTGGCATTATGGGATTGAGCCCCACATCAGGCTCCTTGTCTATGAGCCTGCTTCTTCCTCTCCCACTCCCCCTGCTCTTGTTCCCTCTCTTGCTGGCTGTCTCTATCTCTGTCGAATAAATAAATAAAATCTTTAAAAAAAAATAAAGCACAGGTGTAACTTAGAATTCATCTGAAGTCATCAGATTCTTTCATATAACAGAAGACACTGAACTCTCCCTTAGAACAATGTGTCAACAACCTACGTTGTTTGCACGTCCACTGAAAGACCGGGGCACGTCATCCCCTGTGTTCATTGCTAGACTCGCACACACCTGCAGCATGTGCCTTGTCTCCAACTGCGACAAGGGACAGAAGACACGCGTGGCCTAGAAACCACAGGTATTTTGTTCTTCTTATCTGTAACAAGCTGTTTGATGCTTGTACAGGCCTTCCGCTGCCTTACACTCTCCTGGTGTGTCCCATTCTCTTTCAATCTCGGGCTGAGTAGGACAGAATTCGGGCAGGAGTATGTTGTCTTCCCTCGGCGTAGGCATTTTTGAGTGTGATTTTTTTCTGCAGTCTTAGGCCAGTCATTTAACTTTAAGCCTATCTTTCTGACATGATATCAACTACCTTTCTGGAAAGGAATGTTCAAGGCTTCCATAATAAATAATAAATCAAAATAGCATAGCTGTCAAATACAAGTCTACTAAGCAGGATTTTTTTTCCTCTTGATATCAAGAAGGATCCGAGAGGAAAGGCAACTGGGAGAGAAGTTTGTTCAACAACTCCTGCGGTGGAGAATCTGGAAGCCAGAAAGGGAAGGGGCACCCCATGTCACAGGGCCAGGTGGATGCTGGGAAGTGAAGGACATAACTTGCCTGGCTCTGATGTCAGTTTCTTCCTCTACAATATGGCATCTTCTTGCCCTGCAGTAAGATTTCTTGGCTCGGTATCTGTGATCTTTCATTTGCAAATGAGTCTCCTTGAGATGCTATATTAAACACCACAGACCGGGGGCTTAGCAGCAGAAATTTATTTTCTCACATTCTGGAGGCTGGAAGTCAGAGATCAGGGCTATCATGGTTGGGTTCTGGTCTGAAGACCCTCTTCCAGATCCCACCTTGCAGATGGCTGCTTCTTCTCTGTGTCCTCACATGGTAGAGAAAGAGAGCTCTGGTGTCTCCTCCTCTTCCTATAAGGACACTCATCTTACCAAAAGGACCCCTCCTTCAGCACCTAATCTAACACTAGTCACTTCTCAAAGCCCCACCTCCAAATGCCATCAATGAGGTTAGGGCTTCAGTGTATGACTTTGGGGGACACAACAATTCAATCCATAACAACCTGTTTGTAATATGACTGCCTGTAATCTCTTCATACTGTCTCTCTCAAATGGCTCTACTGGAGAGAAATACTTTGGGATATGCCACAGTCTATGTGCCTAAGTATACACTCCCTTACTTTAGTTTCCGCTGGCCAAGTGATCTCTATTGCCATAGAGAGAAGGCATTATCAAGAGGCCCAAAGCATTAGAAAGCTTATTGTAGTCTAGGGTCTAGACCCATAAACTGCTTATTTAATATTTTATTGACTTAACAAATAAAGATTTTCTTCTTTTGCAACATGGTCAGAGAAACACTGCTGGAAAATAATTTATAATTATATTTCACACTTGAACATGCTGGCCGGAAAGGAAAGTAATTGGAATGGAGATACAGAAGTGCCAAAAAAGTTTTCATCTGGGCAGGTAGCCAGTCCTGGATCTGACGGTGGTCTCAGAGGTTTTGCCTGTCCTGGATGACATGTTGCTGTACTTTTGATGGGCAGTCATAGGAAATGAGCGGGAAAAAAGTGAGATGTGGAGTCCCCACTTGCCGTATAGAGCACACCAATAGCGCTCTCCAGGAAAAAGCACTTACCACCGTCAAAGCCTCCTTAAAGATAACATTTCAAAGAACATGGACTCATAATGAGGAACCTCTAAATACATGCGGAGAGAGAACTTCGCCAGAAAGGAGAAGTAACACAATCAATGCTACAAAAATAGCTGTGAGAATTATATATAGAATATAAAATAAGTATATATCATTTGGTTAAGGAAATAATGTTTTGAAAATTGATGAAAGCATAAGAAACTGTAAGGATGACTCAAAAGATTTCAAAAAAGGACCAAATAGAATCTGAAAATATAATAGGTAATAATTGGCATTAGATATACAATGAGAAGGTTAAACATGAGATTAGACCCAGCTGAAAAGAGAATTAGTAAACAGAAAGATAGATTAGAAGAAATTATAAATCAAAAGAAATTTTAGAAAATGTTAAATTAAGAATTAAAGCAAAACAAAACAAAACAAACAAACAAAAAACCCAAAAAGCAGATCAAATGAGATTGAGATTAAAGTGGGAAAACCAAAAACCTGTGCTAGATCTAAGGAGCACCGACAGAGGTAATGTCTAGAATGAGAGAAAGGAAATATTGAGAGAGTAACTGGTTATGTTAGAAACTGATGAAAGACACCAATCTTCAGAGTTAAGATACTCAACATATTCCCAAAAAAACTAAACAAAATACACATTTCCAAAAATTACAGTGATACTGTAAGGCATCTGGGCCAAAAAGAAGTCATTAAAGTAAGCTGGAATTGAAATATAGGTTACCTGCAAAGGAATTACATTATATTGAATTTATATGTTATATTTCAGTTATACTGAAAACTGACCTCTCAGTCACAACAATTATAGTCTGAAAGCTTCTACAGCCAGCTAGGAGAAGGGCTTATCATTTTCTAAAAAGCTGGACACAATGCCTAATATATACTAGCCATTCCCCCAACAGAATTAGAAACATATGTCTTTGCAAAGACTATACACACATGTGCAAAGCAGCTTTGTTTGAAATAGTCACACTGGAATAACTCCAATGTCCATAAACAGGCAAATGGGTAAGCAAAAAGTGGTATATATATTACATAGAATGCTATTCAGGAAAAAAAATTAACTGAGATGCATCTATGGACAAGGATAAATCTTAAGATCATTATGCTAAGTGAAAGAAACCAGACCAAAAATATAAAAAAAAATGATTACACTTATTTGATAGTCTAGAAATATGCAAAGTAATTTCTAGTGACAGCAAATAGAGACAGTGGTCTCCTGATGGTGGGTCAGAAGATGTGGGCTGGCAAGAGGCAAAAGGTGTATTTGGGGTATAATGGAGATGTTCGATATCTGGATTGTGCTGATGATTTCAAAGTGTATGCAGATGACAAAACTCATTGAACTGCAAGCCTCAAATATCGTACTTAAATAAACTTGCATAAAGGACTGGCCTACTTAGAATAAAACTTACAACACTGTGATGTCTGTTTAGTGCATACATGTATACAAGATGAGATGATGCGTGTTCAAATAATGGGGGTGATGAATCTATATCATTGTAAGATTTATAGAACTTATTCTGCATGCTAGCAGCAAACAATGGGGAAATAAAATTAATAAAAATTATGAAACACTTGGGGATAAAAGTATAAAAATTTTGAGACATTCAACAAAACATCATTGTGAGGATGTAAACAACAAGAATAAATGTAAAGCACTTTGTAGATTTTAATGTGTGTTTCTCTGAGGACTACAGACATTGAGTGTCACTTCATGTGCTTCTCTGACATTAGTACATCTTGTCTGGTAAAGTTTCTGTACAAGTCTTTTTGACTATTTTTAAATTGAGTTTTTGATCTTCTTCTTATTGATCTTGGAGAGACCTTTACATATTACAGATACAGACCTTTTTAGATACACGTTTTGCAATGTTTTCTCCCAGACTGTGTCTTGTCTTTTTACTCTCTTAGTAGTGTCTTTCAAAAACAGAACTTTTTAACTAATGTATTTTGTATGTGTTCCGCTTTTCATGGTAGAGCTATGAAACTTCTGTCCAACCCAAAGTCTATGTGCTCTTCGAGAAGTTTTATGGTTTTATGTTTTACATGTAAGTCTATGATCTATTTTGAGTCCATTTGAATTCATGGAGTGACATAGGTATAGAGATGGTTTGCTTTTTTTGTATTTTTGCATGTGAAGTCCAACTGTTCAGCACTATTTGTTGAAAAGACCATCCTACTGTCAAAAATAAATTGTCCATGTATGTTGGGATCGATTTCTGGACTCTATTCTTTTCCATTGATCTATGTGTCATCTTTTCACCGTTTTTTCAATACCACGCTGCCTTCATTACTCCAGTAAGTCTTGTATCTGGTAATATGAGTTTACCAAATTAGACGTTTTCTTCCAAAATTTTGCTTTTTCTTATTTTGAATATAAACTTTTGGGTGAGTTGCTTCTGTGATTGCTATGTGAGAACAGAGCAACGCCCTAACGAGTATTCCCCACTCGAGGCAAGACACTCTGTCTATGTTAGCCAGTGCACCACGAATCTCGAGGGCTTCCTGTTGAGCTGCGGAAACAGGCACAGTTGATTCCAGCCCTGTGTGAACACCGGAAACTGTCACCTTCATCTTTTCGGTGCTTCATTTCTTTGCCTCAAGGAGTTTTCTCAGGTGCACGTGTTGCTCTGCGCTCATCGTAAATGAAGGACTTTCTGCAGATTCTGGGGGTCCTTCGGTGCGGCATGCTCCTATCCAACACTTAGCCCCGAGAATCTGAGGTGCTGTAAGCTGAGGGATCCTAGTGCCCACAGTCTGTTTCCCATCTCTCGGGGATCACTGCCCATTGCCTGATGTACAGTGTCCTGGAAAACCTTGTTTCCGGAAGTCTCTATTTCTGGTTATTTTGTATATCAGAGAGTACATCTTGGCCATGAATGCAAGTCCAAAGTCAAATTTTCAGATACTTCCTAAATTTTCCACGTTGTTTCAGCATATTGAATGCAAAAAGATGATAAACCATAATTTTCAATCTATCTAAATGAACAATTGACAATATTTCTTGTTCTACCTAAATATCCTTTCTCTGTGCCAGGAAAACCTATAATAAAAGCGAGACTATAATACAACCCACTGCAAACGACTCCCAGGCTATTAGAAGACACAGGCGTGCAAACAGACGATTCTCTCACAGTCAGTGTCCGGGTCAAGCTGTCTCCAGGCAGTCTGAGGAGGGGGTCTGTCCTGGCTTGGACCAGAAGACCGTCCTGGAGGCAGCAAAAAGGTTGCAGCCTGGGGCTTCCCTTACTTCCTTGCTCGGACAGATGAAGTTCCTTTACAGAAATCTGTGGATGCCACTGTTTTCTGTTTGTTTACATTCTAGGAGTCCTAAACTTAGATCGTGTTGTAAAATTGACAGTGTGTTAGAATTTAACTGAAAGGATTATTTTTCTTTTCTTATGGACTTTCCAAAACTATGGAGCTTAGGGGAGAATTTCTTTTAAATTATAATATAATATTATAAGCCCAGGTCAGATGTCACTTCCTCTGTGAAGATTTTTCTCTTTTCCCTGGTTACCCCAAAGTATGTTAACAACTCATTTATATTTTGCAAGGAGTGGGAGGAGGGAAAGAGAGAAGAAAAAGAGAGGGAGAAGCAAAGGAGAAACAGAGGGAGAGAGGGATGGGTCGAGGTGGGAAATCAAATACCTAAAGTCTAGATTCTTTTTCTAAGCACGTAGCATTGGCCCGGCCCAATCTTCAATCTCTCGGAACGGCTCTCCTCGTCCTACTACCAACTCTTACCTCCAGCCTATAACCCTCTGCTAGGATTTCATTTCCTTTAACCAGCAGTTAATGTGGGGGGGGGAAAGGTGGATTTATGAAGTCTCTAGTCATTTGGAACTTGAGACCATGTTTACATTAGCTGTTTAGACTATTCCCAGAGCATGCTCAGGTGAATTTATCACCAAATTGAAAACTATTAAGAAATAATTAATTATTTGAAAAATCATTTTGAAGAATTTTTGGAACATCCATTCACATCCATATTTTTTTAAATGCTCCCTATAACATTAGGGAGGGCACGTGATGTGATAAGCACTGGGTGTTACGTGAGACTGATGAATCACTGACCTCCGCCTCTGAAACTAACAATACACTCTATGTAAACTAATTGAATTTAAATATAAAAATAAATAAATAAATAAATGTCCACTAAATTAGCTTCATGCAGTAATACATTATCTGTCAATCCAGGTTATGAAGTACACATCGATATTTTAAGTATATATATTCATAATATACACGTAAATCCAATTATATAAATATATGTAAGTATATATTATGAACACAAATTCATTAATATAAATGAATTATACAAATATAATTACATATAATATACCAATGATATATAATTTATACATAGATTATAATGATATCCAAACACAATCCCTTATAAATCAGAATTCTCACTTTTTCAGACTTCCCTCCATATTCCCAGTGATTCAGTGAGGTCTCGCTGAACTTCTGGGGGTTTCTTGATAATTGAACAGCGGTAATAAGAGCTACTATTCACTGAGCGCTGACGTCGAGTCCGGTAGTCTTCTCAGTGCTTTCTTGTACAAAGTCATCTAACCTGAAGGACAAGTCTGCTGTCTGATGAGACGCCGGGGGCCCCGTCACGACCACAGCTGTGTGCCGGGCTGGGAGCGCAAAGCCAGGCTTCCCGCACCATCTCCGGGACCACAAACCGATGATAGGACGTCTCCAGCTCTGTTCCTAGTCTTGAATGTAATTCAGATGTTCCTGAAAGCTTTAAATACAAATGGAAAGTTTTTCCAAAATGATGGTCCTCTAATTCTCTTTAAGTCGGGTGGCATGAGCACGTGGTTTGTGCTTTGTGGCTGAAGATCAACGAGAGAGTCTCTAAAATACTAGTATAAAATACATTTCCACTGCCTCTACTTTTCAGGCCTTGGTTTTCAATCTGCTCTTCCCTTCCTTCCTCCCTCTCTCTTTTCTCTTTCTCTACCTCCCTTGTTTTCCACTTGTCATGCTGACTTTATTCCCAAGTTAAGTGCCCAATAAGACGTTCTTATGCAAAAAAAAAAAAAAAAAGTAATCATAAAAAAATCAATATCGAGGTCCTGGCATTGCTACTGATGTGATCAGAATGAGGCTCTGATCTTCCATCCAGACCCTCCCTCCCCCACATGTCACAGGGCGTAATGCTCATGAATGCACATTCATATTCTTGGCTGGGGAAATATTGTCATAACTCAGGTACCCACTGGGCTTTTCTTCGCTTTTGACAGAAGTTATATAGAGTTTATATTTAAAGAAAGAGAAATGAAAGGGTTTTCTGAATTTCTAACATTTAATGTGGGCTTTTTTTATGTTCCACTCACGCTAGAGCTTCATATAGGGGAACCTAGTGATACATCCTTTGCAAACAAAAGAAGCTTTTGGCCAGGCTCTTAATATAAAGGTCAAGGTTTTATTTATATTCACATTCAATTCAGAAAGAATAAAAAATCAATACAGATATGAAGCTGGCATACATTGTCCACAAGCCTTAGTATTTCTAAATGCAGCACAGAAATGCACACAAAAGGAACCCTTCTGCAGAAGAATCTGGATCACCGACATTCACACAAAATCTTACACTTTGTCCCCAGATCCTGAATATAGAATATAGAATTTGTTCTCCTTATGCTTTGCTGTTTTTGATACGCTCAAATTTATTGATTGCTCTACCTGCTGAGTTCACTTTAACAACAGCATTACAAATGAGAGGGACTTCTAAAACCACCTCTTGTTTTTCAGGAATTTCCTTGCTGCGGAGGGCAGAGGGCTTATGCTATGTGTATTTAGTGGGACTGAAGAGCGGCAAGGGATCAGGAGTGCCCGTGCAGATGACATGATACTCTATATGGAAAACCCAAAGGAATCCACTCCCAAACTATTAGAAGTTATAGAACAATTCAGGTAAGGTGGCAGGATACAAAATCAATGCCCAGAAATCAGTTGCATTTCTATACACGAATAACGAGACTGAAGAAAGAGAAATTAGGGAATCCATCCCATTTACAATAACACCAAAAACCATGCGTTACCTTGGAATTAACTTAACCAGAGACGTAAAGGACCTATATCCTAGAAACTATAGATCACTTTTGAAAGATATTGAGGAAGACATAAAAAGATGGAAAAATATTCCATGCTCATGGATTGGAAGAATTAACATAGTTAAAATGTCCATACTACCCAGAGCAATCTACACTTTCAATGCTATCCCGATCAAAATACCGAGGACATTTTTCAAAGAACTGGAACAAATAGTCCTTAAATTTGTATGGAACCAGAAAAGGCCCCGAATCTCCAAGGAACTGTTGAAAAGGAAAAACAAAGCTGGGGGCATCACAATGCCGGATTTCGAGCTGTACTACAAAGCTGTGATCACAAAGACAGCATGGTACTGGCACAAAAACAGACACATCGACCAATGGAACAGAATAGAGAACCCAGAAATGGACCCTCGGCTCTTTGGGCAACTAATCTTTGATAAAGCAGGAAAAAACATCCGGTGGAAAAAAGACAGTCTCTTCAATAAATGGTGCTGGGAAAATTGGACAGCTACATGCAAAAGAATGAAACTTGACCACTCTCTCACACCATACACAAAAATAAACTCCAAATGGATGAAAGACCTCAATGTGAGACAGGAATCCATCAAAATTCTAGAGGAGAACATAGGCAACAACTTCTATGACATCGGCCAGAGCAACCTTTTTCACGACACATCTCCAAAGGCAAGAGAAATAAAAGATAAAATGAACTTATGGGACTTTATCAGGATAAAGAGCTTCTGCACAGCCAAGGAAACAGTCAAAAAAACTAAGAGACAGCCCACGGAATGGGAGAATATATTTGCAAAGGACACCACAGATAAAGGACTGGTATCCAAGATCTACAAAGAACTTCTCAAACTCAATACACGAGAAACAAATAAACAAATCATAAAATGGGCAGAAGATATGAACAGACACTTTTCCAATGAAGACATACAAATGGCTAACAGACACATGAAAAAATGTTCAAAATCATTAGCCATCAGGGAAATTCAAATCAAAACCACACTGAGATACCACCTTACGCCAGTTAGAATGGCAAAGATAGACAAGGCAAGAAACAACAATTGTTGGAGAGGATGTGGAGAAAGGGGATCCCTCCTACATTGTTGGTGGGAATGCAAGTTGGTACAGCCACTCTGGAAAACAGTGTGGAGGTCCCTTAAAAAGTTAAAAATTGAACTACCCTATGACCCAGCCATTGCACTACTGGGTGTTTACCCCAAAGATACAGACGTAGTAAAGAGAAGGGCCATATGCACCCCAATGTTCATAGCTGCATTGTCCACAATAGCCAAATCATGGAAGGAGCCGAGATGCCCTTCAACAGATGACTGGATTAAGAAGCTGTGGTCCATATATACAATGGAATATTACTCAGCTATCAGAAAGAACGAATTCTCAACATTTGCTGCAACATGGACGGCACTGGAGGAGATAATGCTAAGTGAAATAAGTCAAGCAGAGAAAGACAATTATCATATGATTTCTCTCATCTATGGAACATAAGAACTAGGAGGATCGGTAGGGGAAGAAAGGGATAAAGAAAAGGGGGGTAATCAGAGGGGGGAATGAAACATGAGAGACTATGGACTGTGAGAGGCAAACTGAGGACTTCAGAGGGGAGGGGGTGGGGGAAGGGGATAGCCTGGTGATGGGTAGTAGGGAGGGCACGTATTGCATGGTGCACTGGGTGTTATACGCAACTAATGAAGCATCAAACTTTACATCGGAATCTGGGGATGTACTGTATGGTGATTAACACAATATAATAAAATAAAATTTAAAAAAAAAAATAAAATAAAATAAAAACAAAACAAAAAAAAAAAAAAAAAGGAGTGCCCCGTGGGTGAGGAAGCCGGCGATAATGCTGAGCAGTGGTAGATTTCGACTCTAATCACAATGGCAGAAAAAGACCAGGGCCCTGTCCCTGGTCACACACTCAGTTGCGGTTGGTGACATCTTCCAGGCTGTTACCTGAATGGTCCATTAAGCATATTGAAAAGGAGACAGAATCCCTCTGCCAGGCAGAATTCTCCATCCTCTTTTTATCCTTGGATTTTTACGACTGCAAAGAAAATTGTAAGGCTATGGTAAGAATTTTCTCTACGTCTGTCTTTTCTCCTCTTTTCCCACTACAAGCCTCAAAGTAATGTGATTGATTTAAATCCAACATGTTTCGTACAGAAAGCCATGTACACAGGAGCCGTGCGTGGACATCTTAAGAAATTTTGGCTGCTTTTCCCGACATAGTATTTAAATTGTTGGGATGGATGGATGCGTGTGTCCATGTCCATGTAGCAAAGGGTGGAAAATGGAACTGTTGCACGTCGCTACAGCTGTTCAAAACAAGAAGGGCAGTTTTGATGACTGTTGGGGTCAAAATACAGACAGACCTTGAAAGAGGTGCCTTGCCAGGGCCAATGCCCATCGACTGCTCCGGGACCGGGGAGGGCTCCCTCCTTCCCTGGGGATGGCCAGTGGGCCTGGGAGGAAGGCTCGCTCTCCTGACTCACCTCCCTGGGTTGTCCTCCCCTCTGCCCTTCATCTCTCTAAGCTCACCCCTGGACAACACCGGGCCCCAGGGAGGAGTTCCCACCTCCTGGGTCCCTGTGGCATGCTTGGGGCAGCTGGACAGGTCAAGGTCACAGAATGTTGACACAAATACTTGGAAAACAAGAATCAGGGTCCTTTATCCACAGTATCCCCAGTGGGACATAAGCCGGGTCACAGAATAAAGGAAGCCATATACCCATTCACATTTATGGGCAGAGGTATTAATGGTGGAGCTCGGGAGAGCTTCTGACACTGCCGGGTGGCCTCCCCTGACCCTTGGACTCTGTCAGAGCTGGACCTACAGCTGCAGTCCCTTCCAGGCACCGACTCAAAACACTGCACAATACAATTAAGGCCCATGCACACATTCTAAGCTAATAAATGTTAAAATAATTATATTCTTACTAGACATCTTTTATTCTTATTTTAAAATAAGTTTTTTTCTTATTACAAAAATATATGACAGAAATTTTGGAGACTAGAAAAGTAAAAAAAGAAGAATTTTAAATTCAATAATCCTGCTTTTGTTCCTCTGCTCCTATTAATATATAGCTTATTATAATTTATGTCATACTAAGCATACGACTTTGTGCTTTGGTTTTTACATGCAGCGTTGTATTGTGAATAATTCCTACTTTACAAATCTGTAATGAGCATCATTTTCAGAGGCTATATATCATTCTACCATTAGGCTAATTTTTTAAATCAACCCTTTGGGCTTTTAAATTGTTCTCACTCTTATTATTATTATTTTTCTAATAATTGTAATGATATCTACATCTCAGGAAGTGAAAAATATGAACATTTTAAGGCTTCAAACATCTACTACTAAATTCTTTCTAGAACACTTTTTCCAATGTCTGCCAGCAGGATGCTATCGTCACCATACTCACAAATACACACAAATGTGGGTATTTGAGAAAAGCCGTTTGAAAGTATGTATATAAGTAAATAATATAATTTATGCCTCCACCAACCTTCTAGAAATCCATGGAAATAAATGTTACTTAAATAGATAAATATCATCAACTTATACAATAAGCTGTAAATTTTAAATTTTCTTTTGGGGAAGGATTAAAAATGTATACTTTGAGAGTTACAGGGACTTTATATATCATTTAATGTAAAACCTGCCATCATCACCACACACTAATTTATGATCACAAGAAAATTACTACAAATTTCTGCCCCTCACTTATCTTTTCTGTATAACATGAATTACGTGCGGGGTCACTGGGGGGATGCAACGGGTTATATGTAGAAAGTGCTAAGACCTGCTCTGCCATGTGGTAAGCCCCCAAGACTGCTTACCGTCTTTTTTATTTGTTTGTTTTCACACCGCCGAAGACTGAGGCCCAGAGAGGTTAACTAACTTTCTTAGGAAAATAGAATCCAGACATAGAATCCTTTCTGGAGAGTATCCTTGTGCTTCTCTGTCCAACGGCGTAAGATACCCAGCGGACTGGGCGCATTGATGTCAGGAGGGCTGTGCCCGTGCTAATTCTGTTAATGAAACATTGACTTAGGTCTTGTCATTTCAGGCCTTCATTAGTTTTCAGATCACACAGCGTGTTGGTAGCAGGGCGGTGGAAAGAGCCAGAGTTGTCTTTAGACGGACTTGGCTTTGAATCTCAGCTCCTTCATTTACTGCCCCTGTTGTAACAAGGTACTTAAACTTTTTTAATTTTATATTTTCAGCCTTAAATATGAATTGATGATGATGATGATGATGATAGAACAACCCCAACACTTCGTTGTGAGCCGTGGAATGGCTTAGCAAGTGTTCCGCCTGCAGGAGACCCCAGCACGTGCTCCTTCCTCCCCGGCCTGGTCTCTTCCTGCGGATGCCGTGGGCGCAGTGACGCCGGCCCAGGACACAGCCTCATACCTGGACACACAGGGCTGTCCAGTGGGGGGTGGTGAGCATGGAACCGGGGAGAGAACCTGCATCTTCTCCAGCACCCCCTGGAAACCCCCCTCTGCCTTGCCCTGCAGAGCACTTTACATTTCGGGAAGGGCCCCACTGGTTTCCCGTTTATCTATCCTCTCACAGCTCTGAGGGATGAGCGGGCTAGGCGTCGCTGCTTTAATTTTCACAGATAAACTATGCAGGGTGCACGGCCAGCCCTGGGGCGTGCCTGACGTCTGACGCAGGCGGGGGAGCCAAGGTCTACTCTCTGGTTCCCGGACACCCGCTGAGAACCACAGGGCTCCCTGCCCTGCTGCAGCCCCCGTGCCTCCAGCCCAGTTTGCACCCCCAATTCTAAGAAGAGAATTGCAGCAGCCATGGAAGGCACATCAGGGTCCTGTTAAGTGACAGGGCGCCTCCGAAGGGCTTGTTGTGTCTGCATTTCTCAATATCCCGGGTCTCAGAAGTTACAATGTTGCTAAAGCCCCGTGCACCGCGTAGGTCCTGGCTGTTTGTTACAGAATGGGAATCAGGGAGACTCTTCTTTGGATCAATTAATGGTGATGAG
The DNA here is from genome assembly GCF_002007445.2 of Ailuropoda melanoleuca. Taxonomy (NCBI): domain Eukaryota; kingdom Metazoa; phylum Chordata; class Mammalia; order Carnivora; family Ursidae; genus Ailuropoda; species Ailuropoda melanoleuca. Next base: position 140,618,678 of record NC_048221.1, read on the forward strand.
GGGTCCGCTGATATTGACCGAGCCTCCAGTATGGATTAGGGGCGTGAGTAAAAATCCCTGTGCCTTCCCTGCGGGTCGGAAACACAGGCTTGCTCTTCCCACGCTGCATGGCTCGCTCCCTGAGCTCATTAAAATTCATGCCGAGGTGAGTGGGATGGCAGGGCACTCGCATCTTTGCAAGGTTTACGGACAATTTTTTCCTGCAGTGCCTCTGATGGTAATTCCTCAGTTAAATAATTCATAGTGATATTAAGGAGCTTTTTCCTTTAACTATTATGAAGGAAGAAGGAGAATTTTTTTTAAGTAAAAGGTCAAGGGAAAGGCCATTAATTCTTTTTTTTTTTGAAGAAACTCGTAGGATTCATTGAAAATACTGAAATTTAAAAAATTAGTTTAATTATCGGCTGCTAGACTGATACTTTGTGTCAAATGCAGACATAAACCCATTGCAATCATGTGAAGGCGTTAGTCCCCAAAAGCCAAGATGCATCACAGTGCACGTGAAATTTTAGCAGTTAAAAAAAAAAAAAGGAAGGAGAAATATTTTATTTTGGGGGTGGCATAAATCAGACAAATCTGGGGAAGATGGGATCTGCATCAGGTGTAGAAGAAAGAGAGAGGGACTTTGTCTGAGATTCATGCCGTAGATAGAGTCTGGGTTGGGTCAATACCATGTATTGAGTGTCTGCTGTGGGCTAATCAATTTGAAAGGCACTTGCTACACAGACTCGAGCTTAACTCTACCGCAGTGCTGTAAGATGGGTAAGGCTACTGCCAGCATCCCATTTTATCAACAGGGAACGTGGGGCTCATCGAGGTTAGGTAACTTTCCCAAATCATGAAGATTTGGCAAAACCCAGACTAGATTACCGGTACTGCTGCTTCTGATGCCTGGGACCTTGTCTGCCTATCATCCGTGGAAGACCATTGAGGAAGCTGAACCCTTGGAGAGAAGTTTCTGGTCTCAAGGCACTCAGCTAATAAAGTGGCGGAGTGTCCAGGATGCCCGCCGTGGGGAGAGTCCTGGGTGACTGCGATGGAATCTCACCCCTGGAATCGGTAACCACCATCATGCAAGACAGCCAGCTGGTCCCGATTCCTGGAGCCCGCAGCTCACGCTCCGTAGGACGCAGGTCTGACTTTGTCACCTGCCTCAGCAATCATGGCTTGCTGGGACACATGCTTGATCATGAGCCGAGTCCAAGTCTTCAACCTCTGCTCCGGACTTACCTTTTATATTTTACTGTAATTGAAAGTTGGCTCTCCCCTGAAAATGTTACTTTCCCCGAGAGTGTGGACGGAGGCTGCAGACCCTCCCCGTCCCAGCCCTGGGCCTCGCCACCCGCCAGAGCCCTTGCGGGGTGCCCTGAGGCCCAGGCCAAGCACACCACTCCCCCAGCTGCTCCCCAGGCCCTGGGTCTACACAACAACCACACAGTGTGTCTCTGGAACCAGCGAAGAGGATCCGGTTGCCCCTCCAGGGCCTCACGGACGCTGGGGGGCCATTGGGACAAGAAATTCCCGGATCTCTGGTACCCAGAACTTGAACTGGGGGACAACCATGCTGAGGCTGGTCCCATGCGCTTGGCCCGCTGGTAAGGATCACTTGCATTAATATTTGAAAATTCCGGAAATGTGACTGAATGGGAGCAGCATATGATGTGCTTATTCAGATTTATTGAATCTCAGAAACTTCAATTTCAAAATGCACCTTAAAACTCTTCTATCTTTAACTCGTCGGGGCTTTTCAAGACTTTAGTATTAATCTTCATCATCAAATTAGGTGATTTTCCTAGAAACAGAGAACTGTAATTGGAAAGTATTAGTCATACCTAGGAGCTCCGCATTTGTCACACGGCTCTGGGCACCACCCGGCACTGGAGAGGAAGGGTGAAGCAGCCAGGGGTTCTTGAGTCTAGACTTCCCGACTTCCTCTGTAATCTGATTGTGTGGCTGCTTCTTCGCCTTTGTGGCCTAAATAGATGGCAATCATCTGACCCGTGTTACCTCGATCCCTGGTGGTGCAGACCTCAGTGACTTTAATGGCAGAGAGAGAGAAGGAGAGAAGGCAGGCAGGCAGGCTCCACAGTCTAGGACACAGCGAGGTAAAAGAAGGGCATAAAGACCCCTTTCAGCAGCAGGTCTGATTGCTTGCCCAGTACCGTCCTATAACTTTTGGAAGGAGACACTGTGAGCAAAGCTTGCACAGCACGGGCGGTCGCCAGTTGCAATGTCTTCCAGAAGTCGGAGTCGGATCAAATCCACCCTGACACGTCTGTTACTTTATACTCTGTTCATTTTCATTCCCTTTGCCGTCAATACACACAAGAATTTCTGGGAGCTCCAGAAGGCCTCAGATGCTTCCCAGTAAGACACATCTGTTGAATTTCTCAGGAAAGATGCTGATTGCTGTTATGAATATTCCATAGAAGACGTTTTTTATTAAAATGTCATTTAGGCAGGGAGGGCGCTTTAATCAGCGGCCAGAGTAGCATTTGTACAAATTTCTTATCTCCATCAGTTGTACTCAACAGTCCTTTTTTCTTTTAATTATTTTTATAACACATTTTATTGTTTAGAACAATTTTTTTGTTGTTGTTTTTCACAGAAACATTTCAAAGATAACATAGGGAATTCCCATTTACTTCATACCCAGTATCCTCATTATCAGGTCTCACATTAGTGTGCGATACACTTGTTGCAATGAATGAACCAGTATCAATACAGTAGCATTAATTAAGGTCCATATCTACTCAGATTTCTTTAGTTTTCACCTAATATCCTTTTTCTGATCCAGGTCGTGGGCAGGGTGTCATCAGAGTATCATATGCCATTTATCATCATAAAAGTCCCCCAGTCTCTGCTCAGCTGTATGTGAGAACGCACAGCATTGGTCCTTCTCCATCTGACTTAATTCACTTAGCAAAATGCCTTCCAGGCCCAAGGATATCACAAATGGCAAGATTTCATTTTTCTATGACCAAATAGTATTTTCTTGTGTGTGTATATACCACGATTTCTTTTTGGATCCATCCGTCCATGGACACTTAGGTTGTTTCTATGTCTTGGCCATTGTAAATAATGCTGCAATGAACATGGGGGTGCAAATATCTTCTCGAGTTGGTGTTTCCATTCTTTTGGATAAATACCCAGAAGGGGAATTGCTGCATCATATGGCAGTTCTATTTTTAATTTGTTTAAGGAATCTCTCTACCGTTTTCCACGGAGGTCACACTAGTTTACATCCCCACCGACAGTGCACAAGCGTTCCTTTTCTCCACATCCTTGCCAACACTTATTTCTTGTCTTTTTGATGACAGCCCTTCTGACGGGTGTGAGATGATATCTCATTGTGCTTCTGATTTGCATTTTTCTGATGATGAGTGATGTCGAGCTCCATTTCATATACCTGTCCCCACCTTTACGCCTTCTTTGGAAAAAAATCAATTCAGACCCTCTGCCCATTTTTTAGTCAAGATTTTTAGTATTAAGTTATAAGAATTTTTTATTTATTTTGAATATGAATCTCTTATCAGATATAATTTGCAAATATTTTCCCCCACTTGGTAGGTTGCTTTTTCATTTTGTTAGTGGTTTTCCTTGCTATGCAGAAGCTTTTTATTTTAGTTTTTTTATTTTTTCTAGATTTTTTGTTTACTTATTTGAGAGAGAGAGAGAGAGCGCGAGCAAGAGCAGGAGGAGGGGGAGAGACAGATTCCCCGCTGAATAGGGAACCTGGGTCTCGATCCCAAAACCCTGGGATCATGACCCGATTTGAAGGCAGATGCTTAACTTACTGAGCCATCCAGGCGCCCCCCTGCAGAAGCTTTTTAGTTTGAGGTGGTCCCACGTACTTACTTTTCACTTTGTTGCTAGTGTCTTAGGTGTCATATCCAAAATGATCATTGCGAAGACCAATGTCAAAGGAGCTTCTCACTACGTTTTCTTCTGGGACTTTTATGGTTTCAGGTCTTATATTCAAGTCTTTAATCCATTGGGATTAGTTTTTGAGTAGAATGTCAGATAGCGGTCCAGTTTTGTTCTTTTGTATGCGGCTGTCAATTTGCCCAATTTTCATGATTTTGGTCAGCATGCGGGATTATCGCTTTAATTAGCATGTCGCTGATTAGTACCGAGGTAGAGCATTTTTATAACTTTACGGATCATTTGAGCTTCCTTTTGGATAGGATGGCTGTCTGTTCGTTCGGTTAACTTGTTTCTATTGGGCTGCTTGTCATCAAAATAAAACAAAAGAAGACCGAAGCCCAAACGACACGGCTTTAGGATGTTATTTGTGTTTAACTGCACGCTAACACTTCATCAGCCATATCCTTTGTAAACATCTGCTCTCTGCCATAGCTTATCTTTTCATAATTTTTTGATATGAAAATTCTTAAATTTTAATATGTTAAATTTTCAACTTGCTGTTGAAGTTTAGTTGCTGTTTTTGTGGTTGTGTTCAAGAAGGGAGTAGGTCTGTTATGATTTTGCCTTCATATTTCTTACTCAAGAAAATTTCCCTGCCCCAAGGTTATACATATGGTATTCTTGCATTTTTTTCCCTAAAATTTGCTTTTGGATCCACGTGGAACTTATTTTTGATTATGGTACGAAACAAAGTTTCAGTGTTATGCTTATTTGTTAGATAATCATCTGTCTTACCATAAATTTATGGAATAAATCATGCTTTCCCCATTAATCTGCAATACCACCTCAGTCATATATCAAATGTCCATATGCCTCCGTCTAGTTCAGGTTAATTCCCATTGGCAAATAAAATGATTTTTTTTCACTTGCTAGGACTTACTATATAGGGAACTCTGATTTAAAGTTTATTTTTACACATAATCAGTGATATATATTATATGAAAATAGCATAGTTTCTTTGTCAAGTTAATGTTTGATGAAGAGGCACAGTTACTTATCTAAAAAAACAAAACTCTTTTTAAATTTTCAAACGGGATAAATTCTATAGAAAAAAAGTGATAGGAAACCCATTGAAGAGTCATTAGACATTCGGGGTCTGTGGAGAAGGTGGCTAAATGCAACTATACTTCTTATCTTTCATGGAAACTTCCTCAAAAGGACTGTACAGAAGTGAGATTCTCCACTAAGTAGCCTGAGAACTAGTGATGATATAACTTAAAATTTGTTGTTATGGCAGAAAGAAGAGGAATTCATTGTTGCAGAGCAAAGAAGAAAGAATGGAAGGTGGGAAGAGAAGACACAAAGAAGTATTTCCTCAAATAAAATTATATTTGTGTGCTAACTTAATGAGGTTGTGCCAAACTTATAAGTGGTAGCATCCAGTTCCAGGTAATGGAGAGAACAGAGTGAGAAATCAAAGTGTAATGTAGCCACCGTCCACCCACCACGCTCCCCCATCCTCCATGCCACGAAGCCCTTTTTCCACAACGAGGAAGGAAATGTTGACACAGGACTGACTTGGGCTAGAAGCAAAGTACTCTCTCTGCACTAAGAACTGTTCTCTGCATTTTACCATTTACCGTTTGCTGGAAAGTCACATCATTTTGTTGCTGTTTTTGTGGTTGTGTTCAAGGAGGGAGTAGGTCTCTCTGGTGGGTGCCCGCCAGTCCTTGTCAGCTTCACTTAAAAGGGGCTGTCTGCTGGGTCAAGGCAACCTCACATCAGCAGCCCTGCTCACACAGGGCGAGTCCCAAGCCTGTGCGTGGTCACTGAGAGAATTAATTCAATGTCGTATAAAACTTGTTCGAACTCTGTACTCTCTAATCTACTTAGTGTTGTTGCCACAAAGTGCAATCATATGGGGGGAAAAAAAGTAAATAGGAAGCCAAGGGGATAAGCAGTTACAACAGTGGTAAACAGCAGTAGTAAACCACATGTGACAGGAGAATTTACTCACTAATAAGAAGGAGGAAACAAGGCATGCTAACGTTATGTGCGCTCATACAGAGTGGTGAGCACATGGACTTTCAGGAGTACTGAGAGACCATTCTGAGGGTTCTGCAAAAGCAAACGTACGCACCTGTGCAAATGCCAGAAAGAAACGGACGCGGGGGGCGCCTGGGTGGCACACTGGTTAAGGATCTGCCTTCGGCTCAGGGCGTGATCCCGGCGTTATGGGATCGAGCCCCACATCAGGCTCCTATGCTATGAGCCTGGCTTCTTCCTCTCCCACTCCCCCTGCTTGTGTTCCCTCCCTCGCTGGCTGTCTCTATCTCTGTCGAATAAATAAATAAAATCTTTAAAAAAAAAAAAAAGAAATGGACGCGGGAGTCATGGGAAGCCAGTGAACATGCTGTAGGAGGCAAACACAGCTCACAGTGCATCGCGGGCTAATTGATTCTGCCTAGAAAACACACAGAAAACCGGTCTGCAAACCCTGGGAAGATGATCTCAAGGAGGAAGAGAACAGTTTACCTTAACATAGTCACTAAATTTCACCATCATATCACAGTGATTAATATAGGCACGGATGATTCATACTTATTATGCTTGTCTCCAATGACAGCCCGTGGAGCTGGAGACAAACTGAAGAAAGAAAAACTCTAACTCATAATAAAAGTAATTTTCAAAACAGCCTTGCAAGGTAGTCTCACAAGGGACCAGCATTGTTATTAAATGTTAACGCCTGCTTCCTTTACTCAACACTCACTGTACTTGACAGGGTTTTGATCTTCTAGACATCTTCCCGTGATGGGTGGATTGTAGGAAGTTGGGGTTGCAGAAAAGCCAAGGGATCCATCTAAGACCCTTCATGTTCCTGGCACATATTCAACTCCGGAATTTCTAGAAGGGATTCACGTTCATTTCTGACACCTGCTAATGCCGGGTTCTTAAAGTATGATTTCATGAAATCCATAAGATACATGCAAAGTAATCACCTATGATCTATAAATATAACCCAGAGAGAGTATTTGTACAGGTTCAAGAATATGAATGACGCTATGCTTTGCAAAGAAAAGAGCAGATATTTTCTTCCTTTTCCTCATACTGACTAGCAAGAAACATGAGATTTACCACATTTAACTGAAGATCAGCAGTAGGCTGGAGCCGAAAAGCACAAGCTTTACTCATGGATCTCTGGACCCAAACCTTGCTCTACTGCTTACAAAGTCCGGTTCTTCCATGAATAGATAGGTCTATTGTGAGTGTGAAGCGAGCTGCTGTATGTGAAGTCTACTGGATAGTTCAGGGTACATGAGGGACACTGCCCCATTGTCCTCATTTGTCCCAAATTCTCTGTGACATCATGAAAGTTTACCAGTCTCAGGTCACAGCTTAGTTTGGAAACCAAATGAAGGGTATACACGGGAATTAGATAGTGGTGAGATTTATTACAGGTAATAACTTTATTACAGGTAAAATCTAGGTGGAAGGATTTGGTTAACATGTGACCAAATGGGTTTGCCAACATTCCCTGCCTGATGACCCTCCACTGAGTCAAATCTAAATCTTGGAACAACCAGCTGCATGAACTTGGTAGGAAGATTGGGTCTGCAGAGCGGATACACATATGGAGGAAGGCTGTCTATCACAGAAAGAAATGGAAAAAAACAGTCCAAACTCCTCACTGCTAAATGTCTTAGTAGAGTGACTCTATGCATTTAAGAAGAGGATCCAAACTGTTACAGCCAGCCAGTCTAAACTAACTCACTTCTCCGCAGGAAGAATGAGTGTGGAGCGGGGTAGAGGCCAGGATGGTCACCATTCTTCCCCGCAGTGGGCGCAGGAAGGGATGAGGAATTCCTCCCAGCAAGCCTCACCAGCCTTCCTGACGCTCGAGCCAGAAGTACTGAAATTAGCTGTGATGTGACCTCTCCGCTCACCCCCCATCTAGACCCAACTCAACCCTTATAACCGTTTGTCCTTCTGCCATGGTCATGCCCCTTGTAGGCAAACGAGATTCTGCTGTCTGTACTTGCTCTCTTTCTTTTATTCTCTACTGATGTTTAGATCCATGGGAGCACCCTCACACCTGCCACTTTTGTGGCCATTCTTCATCGCATATCTAATCTCATCTCCTCCCTATTCCTACCCGTAGCCCAGCTTCAGAAAGTGTCTTTCCGCCTTCTGTTTTCCTTTGGTTCTCAGTGAAAAATACTTCCAACACATACATCACAAGGACCCGTGAATAACAACGGAAGCGACAGTATCTTACACTTATTAAGAATCACCATGCACTGGGGCTCCTGGGCGGCACAGTGGTTAAGCGTCAGACTCTTGATTTCACCTCAGGTCATGATCTTCGGGTCCTGAGATCAAGCCCCGTGTCAGGCTCCGCCCTTAGTGGGGAGTCTGTTTAAGACGCTCACTTCCGGGGCGCCTGGGTGGCAGAGCGGTTAAGCGTCTGCCTTAGGCTCAGGGCGTGATCCTGGCGTTATGGGATCGAGCCCCACATCAGGCTCCTCCACTGGGAGCCTGCTTCTTCCTCTCCCACTCCCCTGCTGTGTTCCCTCTCTTGCTGGCTGTTTCTCTCTCTGTCAAATAAATAAATAAAATCTTAAAAAAAAAAAACCACTCACTTCTTCTCCCTCTGCCCCTTCTACCCCGCACTCTCTCTCTAAGATAAATAAATAAATCTTAAAAAAAAAAAAAAAAAAGAATCTCGACTAACCAAGCTCTGGACCGAGTATTTTACACGCATTACGTATGGTTTGTTTACTCTCCACAACTCCCTAGGATTTCGGGTGACACTTTTAGGCATATGTTGAGTTAGCTGAGACTTAGAAGTATTAACTAAGCCCAAGGCTTTGAGGAAGGACCCTGACTGATGGTGATAATCTCTCAGACAGGATCTTGGGGGACTTCTGCTCCATTCCCTCCTGGTACCCATGAGGGTCGGCATTCCAGTGAACCTCGGGGCTCTTACATGTCCGGGCTGGGATGAAACAGCATGTGTTATTGCCGTCTTAGAACCAGACCTCCCAGTTCTTGGATCTTTGGGGCATGCTTTGACGTCAAGATCCATGGGGCAGGAACTACAACCAAAACAAGAAACAACACGGACATATAAATCACAGTTAAACAGTTCATGCGTGTGTGTTTATTGTCTGTCCAGGGCTCTACAATTTTTTGAGAGTTAAGGAGAGAGGACAGCAGGCATGCCGCAATCACGTTTCTGTGCCTTTCCACAAACTTCGATGCCCATAAGGGGAGACTAAATAAAGCATCTTTAAAGACAGGTTCTGGGCGGCTGCAAGGTGTCTTTTCTGTACACTGATCCAGGTAGCTAAGAGATGAGTAAATTAATCTTCATTATCAATCTGCCAGATAGCAAGAGTTAAACTGAAGCCCCAGTCCATCAGTGCAGGAAGGTGTGGTCCACACGGCACATCACCTGCTTCTTATGGATCCAGGTGCCTCCCTGACAGACTTGGCAATGAGCGTGATCTTCAGTCCCGAACAAGCCTGCCGGTTGCTTCTGCTTACTTTTGCTCGTGCCTCTTGAAGAGGGGCATTGAGATTAGACGAACCACACTGCCTGAAATGTAGCCCCTTCCTTTAGCCATGATTCATTTTGACAAGGAGAGTTTAAAAGCAACAAGTGAAATATGATAAACAACATCCATCATTGCAAAGGGGTCTGGCTAAAAGCTTTCTGTCACTAGGAACACTGCAAAGTTTCCAGCCTCGAGTCCATGGTGGAAGTGAAATGCTGGGAGCAGCTCAGCATTCACACACACACACACACACACACCACCTGCACGATCCTGGGCTCGGGCTGAAACAGTTCTGGCAGCAGCTAACCCCGCCTGCAGCCCTGGGAGCGGCCGTAGGAGTGCACGGGCAGTGGGGCTGAGCGCTGGTGCAGGCATCGAGGGCCCCACTCCTCTCCCCTCACTCAGCTCTGCCTCGCCTTACCACTGGGCTCCTCACTCTTGTTTCTGAAAAGCTACCCAAGTCTTCCTTGGGGTCCTCTGTATGTGTGATGTTTCCCCAGGGCTCTGACGTTGGCTTCTACCTTCAGATATTGCCCCTTCCAGCTCCTCGGACCCTTAGGATTGCCGACACTAGAGGATGGATCTTTCCTCCTGGACCCGCAGAGGCTCACCTCTGTCCCCAGAAACATGACCCACATGGCTACATGAGTTACAGTCGCTCCTTGAGAAAAAGCATTTTATGGCACACGAGGTTTACACGGCCAGCATGGACCTTAGAAGCTCCTTTCTGGAGGCTTTCACAAAAATTATACTTACCCAGAAGTGTTACCATCAAGCCCCTACCAGTGGCTATCAGGTTTTCTCTTCCTCAATGAGCAGAATTTCACATCTCATCCCCAACAGGTTTTTCTATTCTTTCTGGCTGAGTTCAGTCCCACAACGGTGCTCTTCTTGCAGAGTAATTAATGCGCACTTTACCTGGTTCTCAGAGCCAAAGACGGAGGCATCACAGCCGGAACGGAGCCCCGGAGCCCGTACTGGCGTCCACGGGGAAGGACTCACTGCGGATGTTGGTCCTGTCGCAGAGCCGTCCTTCACAGTTGATAAGACAGGATGATAAGATAGTATTAGAAGGCAGTACATATAATTTTATATTTCCTTATTTTGCTGACGAGGTATTGAAGGATTAAGGATGCTGAAAGCTTCATTCAGCATGCCAACTTCAGACAACCTTAGGCAAATTTGGTACTGAATCACTTCAATTCTGATTCCAATCTGCAGGTCTTTCAAGGTGTCATAGAAATATGTTGAGCTTTCAAAACTTTGGTTACTCTTTTTTAGACTTCACTTATTTATAAAACAGACAATACCTGGCCTGTCCGCTTCACAGATTTGCTGTGATGATATCAAATGAGCTAATATATATGCTAACACTTTATAAACCGTATGCCCTTATTCACGTATGTGAAACTGTTATTGCTTAATGTCGTAGGCATAGAAATAGTTGCTATTTTAGTAATATTGTAATCGCCCTACACTTTTCTTTTATTCTTTTCCTTTTTTATGTTTTTTATTATTATGTTCAGCTAGCCAGCATACAGTACATCCCCGGTTTCCGATGTAAAGTTCGACAATTCATTAGTTGTGTATAACACCCAGTGCTCATCACACCACGTGCCCTCCTTAATACCCATCACCCAGTTATTCCATCCCCCCACCCCCTCCCTCTGGAACCCTCAGTTTATTTCCCATAATTCAGAGTTTTTGTCTCTCTCTCTGATTTCACCCTACACTTTTGAAAACTGTTTCAATATGGAAATTTCCATTGTTCATAGAAGAATTATAGAGTTTACCAATACAAATATTCCATTGGGAAAAAATGGAAATATGATCACTTTTATTAAAATTTTCTTGGAACCAATTTTTTCATGTCAACGTATATAAACAAGATTGTCTTTTCCCTGTAGAACGGAGTGATAGGCGCCTTAACTTCTCAGCATCTCCTGCATTTCATGGTATGAGTTACGTGATTTCTGTACCAGGGAGTTTGCCCTGACAAGCACACCACCCCAACTCTCAGCAGCTAAAACAACGAACTATCATGTCTCATGCTTCTGTGGTCCATTGAGTGGTTCCTCTCACCTTGACCACTTGCGTGATCTCCGTGGGCAGCTGGAAGCTGGGCTGTGCTACCTGGCGTAGCCCGACCTGCTCACATGTTTGGTGTTTTTAGGTTTTTTGGTCTGAAGTCTTCTGAGGAATAGCTATGGTCCACGGGTCTCTCCTCCCCTGGAATCTAGCCTGACCTGCTTCCCAAGGTGCTCTCAGCGATCAAATGCAGCAAGAGGAGAGGCCTAACAGCAAGTGCTCGAGTGTCTGTGGGCCACTTACTAATGCTCTACTGGCCAAAGCAAGTCTCAGGCCCCGCCCAGATCCAAGGGGTAGAGGCAGTGATGGGGCCACGTCTGCAAACACTCCAGCACACTTGCTCATATCCCTGATGCCTGAGGACCCGTTGAAAGCCGCTGTTGAGCATTTTTCTTGTGGTCAGCCCAAGGCAGGGCAATGCGGGCCGAACAAAGAAACATCGCATGTGGAAACTGACCTTGTAAAGACAAGGAATTCAGAAAACAATTAGAGATTGAAAAAAAACCAAAAACAAACAAATAGAGTCAAACAGTGGATCCTTGGAGCAAGTTAATAGGCAGTGAAGGAGCTGCAGGAAGCCAGACTCGCTGAGAGAACAAAGGAATCTGCTTCCAATAAGTACTCACGTTAGACTTCCCTCATATTTTTGCTTGGCTCAACGTGACTGGTTAACTTCTTAGAGGAAACCGTGTATATGTGTGTGTCTCTGCCGGTATAAATATTTCCTTCGGGGGAGGCCCCATTACTCTCTGCTCCATGATACCTGTATCACCCAGAAGTGTTTTTCTTTTTTCTTTTTTTTAAGATTTTATTTATTTATTTATTTGAGAGAGAGAGAGAGTACGGAGCAGGATGGTCAGAGAGAGAGAGAAAGAATCTTAAGCTGACTCCCCGCTGAGCACGGAGCCCAATGCAGACTCAATCTCATGACCCTGAGATCATGACCTGAGCCAAAATCAAGAGTCGGACATTCACCCATCTGAGCCACCCGGGCGCCTCTCACCCATAAGTGTCTCGAGGCCCTTCTGTGTTCATGACCTCTCTAGGCGCTCCAGCTGCATGTGAGGAAAGCCCTGCCACCATCATGCAGAAGAGGAATGGCGAGCGGGAGGTCAGAGGGAGCCAGCAAGGGCAGCGGCTTCACTCCCATGGGGTAAGGACTACAGCCATACTGGCACATTAGGAAGTCCACCTAGAGTAAAGACCGTGGTGATTAAGTCATGCACTTCCTCAGCAACTAGGTAGTGAGTGTCTAGTGTATGCCACCATCTCTAAAATGTAGAATATTCTAGGTAAGAGTGAGACGAAAAATTTAAAAAACAACTTTCTGGAAAATAAAAAGTACTACCAAAAAAAATCACGATGATGGATTAGACAAAGAAGTACAAGGCGCAGAGTGTGTCCCAAAGAAGAAGCGGCAACAATGATTTGCTAATGCCACGTCGTCCAAAGAGCAGGTTTAGTGGTTACTAATTGTGATTTTAATCAACTTACTTAAGTTTGATTAAGTCTCCCCATCTATAAAACAGAGATGCACATAATTGGCCTAGATTCTTCTCAGGAATTTTTATGAATCAAATGAGCTAAGGTGCACGAATGCCGCTCGTGCGAGACAAGTCAGGATCTGTTACCATTGTGACTATGCCATCCTTGCCGTGATGACAGCTATTGAGATAGACGCAGAAGGTAAGTTCTAGACATACCTGAGGCTGAGCTAAAAGCAGGTGAGGGCACTTAAACTTCAAAGGGGGGTCAACATGGTGGCCGTGGGCTCCCAGCAACAGTCTGCTGATCACACTGATTTCAGTGCGGAGAATGTGGGGCAAGGTAATCCACAGGGGATGTAGGCTAGCAGACCAGGTGGCCCCCTCCCCAACCCGGCCCTGGCCTGACACCTACTCAAAATCCAGCAGTTTGTGTTCTATGGAAGAATATATGTTGCTTTTTGGGGCACCTGGTTGGCTTAGTGGGTTAAGCGTCTGCCTTCTGCTCAGGTCATGATCTCTGGGTCCTGGGATCGAGCCTCGCCATGGGCTTCCTGCTCAGTGGAGAGTTTGCTTCTCCCTCTGACCCTCCCCCTCTCATGCTTTCTCTCTCTCAAATAAATAAATAAAATCTTAAAAAAAAAAAGACTATATGTTGCTTTCGGTGGGGAGGGGTCCTCCGGTGCCTTAATAACTCAGTTGGAATACTGTCAGTCCAAAAAGGTCGGACCATTAGCTCATTTGGGGCTTCTCAGTATGTCCTGCATTAGATGCTGTTACACAAGTAACATCCCAAAATGTCTTTGAAGTGATAACGTACAGGAAATGTCTAAGATAAGAGCCCTGTTTTATGCGTGGTACCCTCTTTACGCAGAAGCCCAGGGATTTCTCATAACGTGGTAGTAAAGCAGGATAACCACTGACTCTTTCCTGTAAAGCTTGGACCCTGCGCACCTTCTTCGGCCCCTCTGAGCTTTACCATCTATGGTCATAAAGCATTGTGGATGACACCAGCCCCCTTGGACTAGAAAGATGTAAGAAGGAGCGTGTGGATGGTGTGTGGCATGGGGCAAGGGCTAAAGAAGATGGATTGTTTTTATCATTTTTATTTCCTGTTACTGTTTCAAAGGCGTCTCCTGTGCTCCCGCCTCTCCGGGAGATGGTGCGAGAGCCCTGAGGCTGCCGCCCCTTCCAACCAAACGGACAGCTGCTGCCACGGGGCTCTCTGCTGTATTTCGGAGGCGCACTGTACCTGCCTCTTCCCTGCTCCCCGGATATCCCGCCAATCTGGCTCATTCCACATCAGCATGCAGGCAACAGGGCTCGAGTCACGTGTTTTTGATACCGGTAATAGTATCAACTGTGAAGGCCTATCAGAGGAGTCAAGAGTGGGGCTGGCTCGTACCTAACTTTAGTCCTTTGCAGTCATCAAAGGCAATTTCTGTTGTGTGAAGTTCATGTTCTAGAGGCTTTGAAGCTATTGGAGGGCAATTCAAATGTAAAGCAAATATAAAGTGAAAAAGGTAGAACGAGGTGATCTTGTAAAATATATTCTCTGGGTTAGATCACTTCTTCCTCACACAGGGAGAGCCCAATAAGGCAAAAGACCCTTAAAAATAGAATCAGTAGAATCAGAGGATGAAACCATTCTGCAGCCCGTGCTCCAGGAGACGTGGCTGCCTGGGTCCCTGTACTTCGCTAGGAGGAGAATTAGGACGGTACTTCTTAGAACACCTACCTAAGGTTTTCTACGTTAGATTCTGAACTCGGTTACTTCACTGTAACTCAGTTCCTTTCAACCCAACACACACACACACACACACACAAGATCTCACTTACTGTCAACAGCAGCGAGACTTCATAGCTCTGACAGGAAGCAGAGAGATTACGCCCAGCCCACAGTCCTGTGGACACACCGACGTCCGAGCAATCTGCTGCTGAAAACCAGAAGAGTTTGTTTTGTCCTCCCCAAGTGAGTGGGGCTTCTGGTGGGAGATGAGGATGCGCATAAAACTGTGGGCATCGGAAAAACAGCCGGGAGGGCAGTGAATTCCAGCAGAGGAAGTAGCAAGCATAGAATCAGGTGTGCAAGGTCCTGGCTCCTTCAGGAGAGAGCAGGTGTCTGCGCCCCTGACGAAGGTTTTTTGGGGCACCGAATAGGAGAGGGAGCTTGGTAGAACTCGTGCTACCAATCAGGTTGAGTGACCACGATACAGTGTGAATTCTGCCATGAAGGTGATGGTTAAAGGAAAAGGAGAGGATTCCTAACAGCACTCATTTTATTTCGAGGTCAATTCTCATGAGAAAGGTTTGCTTTGATTTGTAGAATCTGATCATATATGCTGATCTAGATTGATCTACACATTTCTGGGAATTTATTGAACAGCTTCCAGACAGCAGATTTAAGTGGGGCTGAGATCCATTGGTGAAAAAAATCCCATAGTAAATTATCATCCTTTCAAATACCATCTTGAGTTTATATATCATTTTTTTTTCTTACAAGTTACTCAAATCACTTCACATATATCATTGCATTTTCCCTAATGTTTTTGAGACATAATTAGGTACATGCATTCCCGTACTTATTTTATAAATATTGACATCTGACATATTGGTTACAGAATCTGTTAGAACATGGCATCAAAACTGTCATCAAACTACACATTATTATCAGCTATTTTGCATATAAGTCACCATGTAAATAAAAATGTTACAAGCATTTCTCTCTAATTGATTTGTACATTGGCTTTACAGTTTCAAAATAAATTGTACCAGCACATTATACAAATTTCCAGCACAACAGGAAAAAAAAAAGTGTAACAAGGAAAAATGGGGGGAAAAAAAGTAGAAATATCACACATCTCATTACTGAGATTACAGGAACTGTCCACATAGTGGTTGTAGGGTCCTATTACTTCAGGGCCCAATAAGGTGAAATGAATACTGAATTCACTAAGGGAAAGGTGAGCAGGGATGAGGTGCCTGAACAGAAACAGAAATAGCAGATTCTGGTAAAATGCTCTGGGATTGAAGTTAAAACAACAGAAGTTGTATGAGCCAGATGATTTTCACCTGTAAGAAAACTTGGTCAAGGACAGTGAGCTTACAACTCCCGCTCATGTCTGTATATTTATATGGCTACGAGATTAGAGAAACAGAGAAATAGAGAGACAAATACATAGACACAAACATTTCATAAAAATAAGATCATGCTGTTATTTTATGAAAACTATTAAAATTAGTTTCATTTTAAAGAATAAATAATTTTAAATTTCACAAAAATTGACTCAAAATGGATCATGGACCTAATGTGCAATATAAAGCTATAAAATGAGAAGAAAGCACAGGAGAAAACCTAGATGACCTTGGCTGTGGCCATGACTTCTTAGATGCAACACCAGAGACAGGATGCATGAAAGAGAGAATTGATATGCTGGTCTTCATTAGAATTACAAACTCTGCTCTGTGAAAGACAATATAAAGAAAATTAGAAGACAAGCCACAGACTGGGAGAAGATATTTGTGAAAGACACATCTGATAAAGGGCTGTTATCCAAAATATACAAAGAACGCTTAACATCAAACAATAAGAAAACAAACAAACAATTGGATTACAAAACTGGCCAAAGACCTTAACAAACACCTCACCAAAGCAGGTATACAGACAGCCAAAATGCATATGAAAAGATGTTTCAGGTTGTATGCCATTAAGGAAATGCAAATTAAAACAACCGAGATGCCACTATACTCCTATCAGAATGGCCAAAACCCAGACCACTGACAGCATTCAATGGTGGTGGGACGTGGAGCTGCAGGAATTCTCATTCATTGCTGGTGGGGATACAGTCACTTTGGAGGACAGTTTGGTGGTTTCCTACAAAACTAAACATACTCTTAGCATAGGACCCAGCAATCATACTTTTTTGTACTTACCCAAAGCAAATGAAAACTTCTGTTCACACAAACCTGTGCACGAATGTTTACAGTGACTTTACTCATAATTGCCCAAACTTGGAAGCAATCAAGATGTTCTTCAGCAGGTGAATAAATAAACTATGAAACATCCAGATGATGGAATATTATTCAGTGCTAAAAAGAAATGCATTGTGAAGCCATGCAAAGACATGGGAGAAAGGTCAACGTGTATTACTAAGTGAGAGAAGCCAACCTGAAAGAATACTTTCTGTACGATTCAACTATATGGCATTCTGGAAACAGCAACACTATGAAGACAGCAGAAAGATTAGTAGTCAGAAGTGGGGACGGAGAAGATAAATAATCAAAGCACAGAGTGTTTTTAGGAGCATGGAAACCCTCCGGATGATATTACAATGATGGATCATGTCCTTACGTGTTTGTCCAAACCCACAGAGTACACAACTTCAAGAGTGAACCCTAATGTAAACGACAGACTTGGCGTGATTATGATGTGTCAACGGTGGTTCCCCCTTGGTAAAAAGTACACCATTCTGGTGAGTGATGTTGGGAGAGGCCATGCAAGTGTGCAGGCAGAAAGTATGCAGGGAATCTCTGCACTTCTCTCTCAATTCTGTTGTAAACCTTAAACTGCTCTAGAAAATAAAGTCTTAAAAAATGTTTAGCTGAAGGAACTATTGACTCCCATCTATTCTAAATATTTGATTCCCAAAAAAAGACTCTAAATGTAATAAACTGATTAAGTAAAACATTCTAAATTTCCAGTTATACTTCAATTAAATCTTTCTTTCAATTTTATAGGTATTGGGTGACCATGTAACACACTAAATGGAAAAAAATATATCACTCTTCCTTTCCTCCTTCCTCATGTCCTGATTTTTAAAATTATTTTTGTTTACATTGTACCAAAGTTACATTCAGCCCCACAGCCAAAACTGTTGTGATCTCAAGTCCTATGTTTAAATAGATTCTTAATCACTATGAATCTTTTTTTCCCAAAATCTCTTCATTCCACTGATTCTCCTTTGACTGAGTTTCACTTTCACTAAGAGCAAACAGTTCTCTTCCGATTGCATTTGAATGACATCTTAGTAGGTGCTGAAACACTGGCTCATGCATCCGGCTCCCAGAATTTCATAAGAAGTGCTCTATTTTCTGGTATTGAGTATAACTTACATTCTTTTATATATTGAAAGATTAGTTATTTCATTAAATAGACTTTTTCAAAAAGAACATATGGGAGTTACATTTCTTGGGTTTTTTTTTTTTTCATGTTTGAGGATGTCTTCCTATTTCCTTTTTTACAGTTTAAAAAAAAAGTTAACTGGGCATGTAATATTCTTGGCTCACATTTTCTTTCCCTAAGAAATTAGTAGATGTTAGTCCACTGCCAGATTTCTGTTATTGACTATTGGTGCTGAAAAGTATGAGACAAGACTAATTTTACCACTTTAGGGAGATTAATTTTTCTGCTGGTTTATAAAACTTTTCTTTCTTCCTTTCTTCCCTTCCTCCCTCCCTTTCTCCCTTCGTTCCCAGTTTCTGGATGTCAAGTGCATATACATAGATTATGGATTTAATTATTTAGTTTCATGAAAAACTCATTAGTCTGCGTATGGGTCACAGTGATTAATTTAACAAATTATTTATTTGGTATCTTTTAGTAAGTACTCATGAGCCTGCTGTGAAAAAGAAAAGCCAGGACCTTGAACAGAACCTACATTTTGCCATGTACTTTTCTCCACTCCGTCACCTAATAACCCACAGGGGGCAGTCCTCTGCACATCACACATCTGTCATCATCTTGCATGCCTCCTTATAAGGCTTTATTACATACATATCTTTGTATATTTTTATCTCAGTTGTTTCAATGTTAAAAATGTTTTTATGGTGTATGTAATCTTTTAAAAGATTGCTCATTTAAAATTATATTGCTAAAATTCATTATGTCATCATGTGTCACTGTTATTAATTTGTTCTGAGTGCTGTAGTGTATATTATATTCAGCTATTTTCTTTTGATACATTTTCAGATTGTTTCCAGATTTTTGCATTTGTGGAATCTTGATATGAACATTCTTATTCAGATTTTTTTTCCTACAATAAAAGAAGTGTAAAATTTTTTCATGCTGGTCTCAAATTGTATCCCCTTGTCCACTATGAGTTTGAGATGATAGATAGATAGATAGATAGATAGATAGATAGATAGATAGATAATGGATAGACAGATAGATTATCTCTATCTCTTGCTATTTGTGTTTCCTCTTCTGGAAAACACCTGTTCACATTTTCCCACTGTGCTGGTGAATTTGATGCTTTTCTTATTGATTTGCCAAAATATTTATATGATTTTTGTATAAATTTTTGTCATTTGTATGTGTTGAAAATATCTTCCTCCATTCTGTAACTTGTCTTTGCACTTTTTAGACCCTAAGGCTCTAGTAAAAAGTTTTTGGAAGGAATCAGTACATTGTATTGTCTGCTATTGGCTGAATTTAGCAAGGTGTAACAAGAAACAAATAAACTCAAGAAAAAATATCTATATAACCAGTTCATAAGTAGAAATAAGAGAAAATAAAGGAAGTACTGAAACAAAAGTCTTGCAGTTTGGGAAATCCAATAACTTATAAAGCCCCAGCATATTAAAAGACATTTAAAATTACTTTGTGATACTAATACTAAAGCCCACGGAAACAGCTGAGTTAGAGCAATCTGTCTCTGTTAAAAACCAGAGCGTCCCGTTAATCCCCACCAGAAGCGAGATCGAATGACCAGGTCAACAGAACACCAGGGCACATTTGCCAGCCTGCATCACCTTCTGTGCCAGAGGGGAAATGAGCACATAAGCAGAGTGACCACGGTGGCCGCCCGCGGTCTCCAAGCGCTGTGCCCTCAGCAGAGTAGGCGGGCCAGCAGGGCGCCCGCACGCCTGTGCGGACTACACTGACCTCTGGTGCCCTGTGGTGGGTGGTGTCAGGTATGCAGGTTGTTTGTGAAACTGCCGAGATCTGCAGGTCAGTTTGTCGCAGCAGCTGACGGTACTTACCCTGACTAATGGGAACGATTTCCAAATTCTCCAGCATCTGCTTTCATGCAGTGCAGATATCGATGATTTCTAGTCTGCAAAAAGACGTCACAACTCTGGAGCTTTGCACTGGACGGAGAACCCGATGCGCCCCAGAGGAACACATGGTTGCTTCTTTGTTCCTTTTCTCCCAAGGTATTAATGAGCCCCTCAGGAATACAGCCATAAAGCAGCTTATCCCTTAGCTCTGCACGGCTTTGCCCTCATGTTGGGCAGAGCAATGATTAATTTTTTAATTAGTCTTACGACTTCCTTCTTAGAATATACGTTACCAAACAGTAATTACTGATCATCGGCAAGCTTCTATTCACTTGGATGGAGGGTTACTAGGGCCTGGACGTTCAGACAAAGCTGCCGTGCCTGGCAGGCAAGGCCCCCTACTCGGCTTGCCCCAGCCACTGGAGCGCCATCTTGGGCTACTCGGCTTTCCCACTCCACTCCAACAGTGACCATGTGGTAACCGTTTTCTGACGGTATATGCCTTATTTTCACATCTCTTTGCCTCCCACCTAGACTGGGTCCTCTTCTGGAACAACTTTCTTCCCACCAGTAGGAACCTTTATATAACTCTTATGTAAAGAAGGGATATAGGTTAATCACTGGCTTGTAATCACCGCTCAGTAGAGATTAGTTGTTATTTTGTCATCACCTTCTGTGATTCAGACTTATTACAAATCTTACGGCCAGGCTGTCTACCTTTACATTATACCTCTCTTGGAAGCACATTTAGAATCATATTTACTGTTAATGTTTTACAGTGTTATCAGATTACTCTGTACAATTCATGGCATAGTGTAAAACACACACACACACACACACACACAGAAAAAAAAGAGAGAGAGCATTGGTTCCAGAAAGAACTAATTCCAGCTCTACCAATTATGGGTTTTAGAACTATGAAAATGTAACTTACACCATTTCCAAGGCTGGCTCTTCACTGCAGCATTACCTTCAGTAAGGCTAAGTGCCTGTATGAGTGACAAGCAGCAGGGACCTAATCAACATGCAAGTCGTGTTCCCTCTCTTTTTCTTCTTATGAAAACACCCCTGTGAATGTCACTCCTCTGCTTATAAGCATTCCTTGGTTTTATGCCACCCGTGGAATTTGCATACAGTCATCAGGTCCTTGGGGGCGTGCCTGTTATTTTCACTATGGCCCCATCCATTCCCTTTGCTCGAGGCACAGAATCCCACTCCACTGCAATCCCAAAGGGCTCCATCCTTTTGCTGCCTTTACTGAAGCCATTTTTGTCTACTAATTCCCAAAACTCCAAAGTTCAAGTCTGACCTTTTCTTCATGGCGCAATTCAACAGCTGTCTTCCCCTGCTGCCTTTGCAGGTTCCCTGCCACCCACCCCCTAAAAAATACACTCGAATGTAATTTCTCTCCTGAATAGGGCAATGCATTTAGTGAGCCTCACTGTTCACATCTCATGTTAATTTAAACATACATCTTGACTTTGAGATACAAAGAAATGGGAAGCAGAGATCTCAGTCCTGTTCATTTCCAAATCAAGCCTGTATGCAGCAGGCGCTCAAAGGATGCTGCTGAATGAGAAATGATGCAGAGAGATGGGAGCCAAGAGTGTTGCTTGGTTTTGTTGCAGTTTTTGATTACTTGCGCAGCTGGTCAGGACACAGGTTAAAGGTGAGCTTCACCTGGAAGTAAAGGGAGCTGAGAGCAGAACAATTCTTACCTGAGCGTTTTCCAAACCTTCCCCTGAACTCAGATCCCTCTGCAGGCAATTGCCAGTCAATACATGTGCGGGAGGCCGAGGCTAACCCAGGGAGAATGAGGCTTCCTCCCCTGGGGGAGCAGAGCAGGACGCTGAACTGTGTAAACATCCAAACCCCTTTTATTATGATGATGATGATGATTACAGAAAATTTCACCGAAGTATTTCAGATCATTTTTTGAAAAATTCTCTGTTTTTGCTCTGCTGTTTTCTACTTTATGTCATTTACTTTTATTATTTTATCCACACTTTATACATTGGAGATCAGATTGTAGCAATAATAAGGAAATCTATTTATTTGGACCTGGAGGCAATATTCTGAATATATATTCTTCTCTAGTAGACCCGAACCATATAGGCTTTTCCTAGAACTGGTTTTATTAGATTTCTTGGAAGAAAGCAGAGATTTGCTGAATTACATCTCTAACTCATGGTCAGACAGGGGGCAGTCACGGGTGCTTTCAAATGATGCACGCGTGCAGAGAGCCTGCTTAATGTCTTTCCTGGGACTGATATACAGATTCTGGGGGTCGTCCAACTGAGCTCTGAAATGACAATTCTTTTTATTCAAACAGGAAATCTTTGAATATTTTAGCCACTTGTTTTTATCTCTAAAATAATAATAACAAATATTACTAGTCCCTGTTTATACACAGAGTTCCCTCATGTGCATGACAGCCCAGTGAAGGCGGGTCCCACCATATTATTTCCCCAGATTTGCCAAGGTTCAGAAGTGTTGCACAATTTCCCCCAAATTGTGGCTACTTAAGGATGCACTATAAGTAGACCGTGATTTTGTGAATCTTAACCCATAGTTCTTTTCGTGACATGGTCCAAAAAATAACCATCTTAGAATCAGGAAAACTATATGCTGTCTTACACCCTATTGTCTCAAGCCCTTCTCCAAGAATTTGATCCAATAATAAGAAATAGATTTTTGTTTCTGAGGTGTTCATTATGTAGGAGTGGCCTTTGTCTTTTTGAACATGGCCTATTTAGAGTGGAGTATTACACAATTACTCGTATTCCTTAGACTGTGAGATATTTTGGTCATTCTCTAGTACCAATGTATTAAAGATCCAGACTTCTCAGAGTCTCTTTCATAATGGACTCCAAACTCCCTGGGGTCTGCTGAGCCTCCAGCCTTGCCCCCCCCCCCCACTGCTGCTCTCTCAGCACATGCCAGTCAGACTGCAGCCACACCCAGCCTCTTGTGGTAACCAGCCTGGGCTCTTTACATCCTTGCAACTCATCAAGGGATAAAGCCTAAAATAGGAGGATGGGAGCTGGCGTATGTTGGAGTATTTCAATTCCTGGTTCTAATTCCTGGGATCCCTCTACTGGCTTGGGGGAAAAAAGGAAAGTATAAGAAAGAAAAAAGAAAAATGCCAGTGGCATTAGGATGGTTTCATAAGTTGCTATCAACTTTTCTCTTTGGTTCAGTTGCCAAAATATGCTCGATAGACCACATTCAGACGCAAGAGAGTCTGGGAAATGTGTTTATTCTCAGTGTCGATGTGCTTTCCTCCTGTTTCTAGAAAAAAACTTAAAAACACACACTGGGAATTTGCCAAAGGTCTCCTCACTCAACTCTGGGGAGGATGAGGCAGTGTAGGGACCCGTCTACATTCAAGTTTAGGATGGAGGATTCTGCCAGCAATATGGAAAGAAGATTGGAGGATACGCAGCCCTGGGAAGATGACAGTGGCCTCCTGGGAGAGATGATAAGGAGACTGAAGACATAGGGCGTGGTGACCGGCTAGACAAACACAGTCAAGGGTGGGAGCATGTAGGAGGATACTTGGGCTTCTGCTTTCGTGCTTTGCTTTCTTACTTTTATCTCTTAATAAATATTTTTTTGGAAAATGGATAGCAGACAGCAACTGTGTTCAAGAGGACCAAGGGGAGTTATTGTATTTTTGCCCATGAGTCCATCCTCTGGCTCTCACTGAAGACTGCACCATCTCCCCGAGGTTACACGGTGTCTCCCATGAATGCCCCAACAGAAATACAGCCTAGAATAATTTAATTCTATCCCTAACTCACTTGTTCCCTCAAAAAATATTTATTAAATGCCCACTTTGCATCATATACCATAAGGGTTTTGGACTGAGCAATGTGCACAGAACATTCAGCCTCTAACTTTCGCGAGCATTAATCCTGATCCTCAGACCATCAGCTGGGCTATCTCAGGTACCAACTTCCTTCACTCTGTCGCCTCCCAAAACTGCCTCTACCTTGCTCCTGGACCAGGGCTGGCTCTCACTCTCCAGGTGCTACGATCGGTTAGCAACTTCTGACTGCAGAGGCTCAGCCTATCCCATGCACTGTTCCAGTGGGTTGCATCCATTTCCCCCAACTGCTCCGCATAAGCATGAATCCCCTAGCTGGGGGGAGTCCAGAAGGCCCAATCTCAAAGCCTGAATGAGGACAACACTGATGGATGATCCCTGATAGTAGCAGTAGAATTTAAAATGGGAATGTCTCGGACTGAGTAAAACGCAGGATGCCTGAGTCAGAGATTGGTTTTGGAGCTCCTTCCCTCCCTGCTTCCTGTGCTCCTCCTCTTCCCATGTATCTACTTACAGATTCTCCTTCTGGAAGTCTATTCACACAAAATGGCAGCATTTTGTGTTTATTCAGGATGCTACACCAATATAAGGGGTTTTTAGGTTGGAAATTCTGCCAAGGAATAGATAAATTAATTTATATTAATGTGGCAGTGTCTGAAAACATTGTAACTTGGTACCCATCCTAAGACAGCATTGCTTTAGCCAAAGGAATGAAACCCTAATGATGGATTTCCCAGTGTCCTGGTGAGAGCGGTGGGGAAGATGTCTCATGACAATTCAAATTAGTTGTTTTGAACTGCTACACCTTATTCTTACCTTTGCATGTTTCTGACTCCTTATTTCTACTTCAAATGGTTCATGGATTTTAATGTAAAATTTTCAATGATAAAACTTTCAGGAGAAAGTCTTCACAGTCTTAAAGTAAACAGAAATTTCATAAAAATCTTGGAAGAGAGCATAGGCAGTAATCTCTATGACATCAGCCATAGCTACAATTTTCTAGATATGTCTCCTGAGACAAGGGGGGAAAAACAAAAATAAACTACTGGGACTACATAAAATAAAAAGCTTCTGCACAGCAAAGGAAACAATCAACAAAACTAAAAGGCAACCAACTGAATGGGAGAAGATATTTACAAATGATAAAACAATAAAAGGCTAGTAACCAAAATATATAAAGACTGGTACGACTCAATACCCAAAAAACAAATAATCCAATTAAAAATGGGCAGAAGACATGAACAGACGTTTCTCTAAAGAAGACCTACAGATGGCCAACAGACACGTAACTGATGCCCAACATCACTGATCATCAGGGAAACACACATCAAAACTACAATGACATATCACACCTGTCCAAATGGCTAAAATCAACAACACAAGAAACAATAGGTGTTGGTGAGGATGTGGACAAAGGGGAACCCTCTTGCCCTATTGGTGGGAACGCAAATTGGTATAGCCATTGTGGAAAACAGTGTGGAGCTTCCCCCCAAAATTAAAAGTAGAACTACCCTTTGATCCAGAATCACACTACTGGGCATTTATCCAAAAACTACAAAAGCACTAATTCAATGGACACACACACCCCGATGTTTATAGCAGCATTATCTACAATAGCCAAACCATGAAAGCAGCCTGTGCCCATCGATCGATGAATGGATAAAGAAGATGTGTTATATATATATATATATATATATATAGTGGAATATTACTCAGCCATAAAAAATGAATGAATTCTTGCCATTTGCAGCAACATGGATGGAGCTAGAGAATATAATGCTAAGTGAAACAAGTCAGTCAGAGAAAGACAAATACCGTATGTTTCATTCATATGTGGAATTTAAGAAACAAAACAAATGAGCAAAGGTTAAAAAGAGGGAGAGAGACAAACAAAGAAACAGACTTAACTAAAGAGAACAAACTGCTGGTTACCAGAGGGAGGTGGATGGGAGGATGGGGGAAGTCGGTGATGGGGATTAAAGAGTACAATTCTCTTGGGGCACCTGGGTGGCACAGCGGTTAAGCGTCTGCCTTTGGCTCAGGGCGTGATCCCGGCGTTGTGGGATCGAGCCCCACATCAGGCTCCTTCGCTATGAGCCTGCTTCTTCCTCTCCCACTCCCCCTGCTTGTGTTCCCTCTCTCGCTGGCTGTCTCTATCTCTGTCGAATAAATAAATAAAATCTTAAAAAAAAATTTTAAAAAAAAGAGTACAATTCTCATGATGAAAAAAAAATGATAAAAAAAAAGGTAAAGATTTTATAGACAGGAAACAAACACACTAACCATAAAAGACCAGGTGTTTATCTTTGTCAAAACTCTTCAAATCATGCATATACAAAACCTCTTTTTTGTTGTAGGTAAATTATACCTCAAACAATTGCTGAAAAAGAGGAAAATAATACAGCTACTGTTGCATAGGGGTTCACAAAGTATTTCCATATGCATTGAAAAGATTGATTCGTATTTCTTAGAAATCTTTTAAGGAGAAACTCAAAAACTTTTCTCATTAGGTCACACTTCTCTTGGATCCCCACTGAGCCCTGTCCAAGCCCCTGGACTTGCCCTTTGTTGCGTTATTGCTTCTAGTCTGTCTTCCCCAATAGCTGCCATCTTACTTACGGCTCATTTCTGTATCCCAAGCATCTGGTACAAGGACTGCTCACTGTTCACCGTAAGTACTCAATATATGCTGAATGGATGAATTATTAATATTCAAATAACAGAATCACATTATCCAGAAGAACTTTAAAGATGCAGACCAGGGGACGTCTGCATGGCTCAGTCGGTTGGGGGTCTGCCTTCAGCTCAGGTCATGATCTCAGGGTCCTGGGACTGAGTCCCGCGTTGGGCTCCCTGCTCAGCGTTGGGAGTCTGCTTCTCCCTCTGCCTCTCCCTCTGCCCCTGTTTTTGTTTGCTTGTGCATGCATGCTCTCTTTGTCTCTCGAATAAATAAAATCTTTAAAAAAATAACCATAAAAAAAAAACACAGACAAGTTTAAAATTTGTGCAGGCTCAATCGGATGGGTGATTATGGCTTAGAGAAGATGCCGTTTACATAAAACAGGCAAAAAGAGAGAACAGAGGAGAAAATATGAGCTTTAATTAAAAAGCATTTAGTTACTGAGACTTTGGTTTCCGTATTTCCAGGACTAGCATACACGCCCAGTGGTGTAGGACACTGAGGACTGGGGCTGGATATAGACACAGTGGCATTTCCTCCTGTGGAAGTCAATGCATTGCTGGTTGTATATGATAATAATAATAAAGAAAACAACCAGGAGAGTCACAGAACATGGGAATTATCTCTATTTGTCACGTGGATTGGAATCCAAGAATTCTGTGATCTCCGCGCATCAGTAAGTCGGGAACATTACTGGAGGCCTGCTGTGTGGGGAGGGTACTATTAGCGGCAGGAAATTGATTCATTTACATATTTATCACAAATGGAGAGTACCATGCCCTTTTCTGTTAGTCAGACGGATTATTTAATTCACGGCCTCACAGAGCCATTACTTCAAACCCTGAATATGGGAAGTCAATTTGTATTTATTAAATACATAGTCTGTGTGGGAACAGAATGTGAAAGAACAAGAAAATGTTCTGCCTCGATGGCCTAGGAGGCGAATTTCCTTGAAATAACTGGAGAAAATATGACATACGTAGTGGGTGTTCTGAGTTGTTTGGCACAGATACACGCTGTCACTCTGTAGGGAATGACAAAGGCTACCTGGGCAGCAGGTCGCCCAGCTGATTCATGGAGGAGGGGAGAAATCATGCTTTTTTTTTTTTTTTAAAGATTTATTTATTTATTTGAGAGAGAGTGTGAGAGCAGGGGGGTGGGGAGGGGGAGAGAGAGAGAGAGAATCTTAAGCAGACTCCCCACTGAGTGCAGAGCCTGACACGTGTCTCAATCCCGTGACCCTGAGATCGGGACCTGAGCTGAAATCAAGAGTCAGATGCTTAACCGACTGCACCTCCCAGGTGCCCCTGTGCTAAGCTGGGCTGTGCTCCTGTTGTGTGCCAAGTGTTACGGTGGACAACTACGTATGCACAATTAGTTCATTGCAAATTTAAACTAAGAATTGAGACTGTCTCTTGAGATGCATATCCTATTTTTACCGGAAATAAAAATGAGGGTCAGAGAGGCTTAAATACATTTTTCTCTCATTATTTAGCTAGGAAGGAACAGAACTAAGATTTGAATGTGAACCTATTTTCCATTAGAGATTATTTTCAATTCACTGACTAAATAGTCATTGGATTGAAAAATAGGACCTCATATGTGGGGAGGCTGGAGGAGGTTTTTTTTTTGTTTTTTGTTTTTTGTTTTTTTCTTTAACTAGCAAGGAAAGGAGCTGTAATAATGGCTGGGTTTGAACAGTGTTGAAAACGGGAGTCAGGAAGGATTTCAGTGGGAAGGAGAGGGAGTCTGGGGCTGCAGACTTAAAAAAGAAAAATCAGATTGGATGTTATAAGCATTAGAAAACTGGGAGTTCTTAATCCAGGAAAATGATAAAGTGACCCAACCAAAGTGATCAGACTTATTGAGTCAGCAGGACGGATTGCTTCTGTATGTAACTGAGAGGAAATAAAACTCATTAAGCCATCAGCTAAGTGTTTCCCACTATAAGTTACAGGAGCCTAATTGGAAAAGATCACTAGTGTCATTGGTTTATGGTTCCTCCTATAGTTTCCTGATAATAGGAGTTTCACTTTCTCTTTTCCTGGAATGAGGAATTTAATCTTTGATGGGAAAGATCCAAGGACCTTTGACTTCCAATTTAAATAGCCCCCATTGGTGACCATTCATGGTCGGTGGAAGCGTCGCTGCCTTGACAATGGGGCGTTTCAGCCCCTCTCCATGGGGAATTGAGCTTTCTCAGGTCGGGAGAGGATGAGTCAGATTGCGCACTGCTCTGTTGGCTGCGCACAGCATCATGGCCCAGCTGTCATCCCTCAAGAAGGCTGGGGTGAGGCACCAATATGTACCCGGAGAGCGAGTTCCCCATTAGCCAGATGGAACTTCAAGCTGTTGCCAGAACTTGCTGTCTTAAACCGACACTGTGACATGATGCACGGCTAGACGGAGAAATATGGATCGTCAGCACAGCCCTGGAGAGTCGAACAGACCGAGCTGATACTGATGTGACTCCATTCTCCGGGGAACGGTGAACTTCTACCGAATGCTTTGTGAAGCCACGACTAGCCATCGTCATCATGTGTCTGTCCCACTCGGTCTCACCAGAGCAGGTCCTGAGTGGCCAGGCACAGTCCCAGCTCTGAGACCCTGGATGGCGGCCAGGCAATTGAAACCGCACATCTTGGATCTGGCATGAGAGGCACACTGACAACAGTAGCGGACAGAGGCAGCTTCCATAGAGAAAATGGAACGAGGGAGGTGTGCTTGAAAGTGGGCAAGAGGGGAGAGGGACAGACGCGGAGAGCAGAGAAGGAGCAGAACACTTCTGGGGAGCACTGTGCCAAGGCCGGTGGAGTGGGGGCTCACTGAGGAGAGAGCTCCTGCCTTCTTGGAGTCGGAGAGCCCAGGCTGCATGGTGCTTTGTCCTCCTGTGGGGCCAAGGGGGCTGATCTTCAGTCCTCCTGGTCCCCTGCTTCACACGTGGGTGCTTAAGGGGTCTGAAGTGACCCTCGGGGTGACAAGTGCATCTTACGATGATGGGGGCTGAGCTGTAGGCAATTCTTGTCACACCAGCCCTCCCTCTCCTCCATGCTTTGTCTCCCCTTCACACACACACACACGCACGCACACACGCACGCACGTGCTCACATATGCATACACACACACACGCACACCCACTTACATAATTTTATGAATCATTTAAAAATAAGTTACAGACAAGACGCCCTTTACCCTTATTAAGTGTGATGGGGCGCCTGGGTGGCTCAGCTGTTAAGCGTCTGCTTTTGGCTCAGGTCGTGATCCCAGGGTCCTGGGATCGAGCCCCGCATTGGGCTCCCTGGTTGGCGGGAAGCCTACTTCTCCCTCTCACACTCCCCTTGTTTGTGTTCCCTCTCTCGCTGTCTCTGTCAAATAAATAAAGAAAATCTTTAAAAAAAATGTGTGAGTTTTCAAACATAAAGAATTATTTCTCATCAACACTGCTCAATGATCAATATCAGGAAATTCATGATACAATTGTTAGGTAATCAGAACCTTACTCAGATTTCAGCGATTAGAGAGCATAGGCCAGTTATTTTGTAGAATGTGGCTTAATCTGGGTCTGTCGAATGCTTTCTTACGATCACTCTGAACATTCATTTTCTGGCAGGAGTCCAGCCAAGGTGATGTGGAGTTGTTCCCGGCGCAGGCTGTCGGGGGCATGCGCTGGTGATCAGTGCCGTCATCACCAGGGATGACGACTTCAGTCTGGACTCCTTTTGCCTGTGAGCATCAGACCCAGGGCCCAGCTGACAGGCCCCTTGTCCTCAGAGAGCATTCCTTGAAAGCCCATTGGAGGTGGGACTCCCGTCCGCGCTGCGCAGATGTTATCTAGGTTGGTAACGTATTTCATCTTTTTGAAACACTCATCACTCTCTGGAATTCTCCATTTGTCCATCACATGCAGGGGGCATGACATCCCCCCAGGGCTGACTGTTGCATCCAGCGTGCCCAGCCTGAGGCATCATTTACAGTAGGCACTCCATACATCAGCCTGGAGTGAATGCTGTGTCCACCCAGCCCAGGCTGCGTTCCCCTTCCTCTCTGCACCCCAAACCCTTCCAGCACAGGGGTACACTAATCTGAAAACAGGACATGAAATTTCACACCACCCCTGAGTTTGAAGCTATGCAACTGCCTGGAGTGCTATTTCTCATTGAACTGCCCCACTCACTTTTCAAGTTACAGTGCAAATGTCACTTCCTCTGTGAAGTCATCCCTAACTCCATAAGGGAGAATTAATTTTCCTTCATCTGTGATCTTGTAACAGTTTGTTTGTAATTACAGACACGTGTCACACACAACATACCATTGAACAGCTAGGTACCTTCTGAGTTCCTGAAGGTCAATTCCAGGCAAAACATAGTAAGGGGTCATTTTTTTTTCTTTTCTTCTTAATTTTTTTTCCAAATGAAAGCTTCCACCCAGAACATCAGCAAGAAGCCCATCCAGCTTTTGTGTGTTTTTCACAGCAGCCGCACCGTCTACTGTCAGCATTTGACAGAACAGAAGGTCCACCATGGCCCCCACCTTGCTCTGCCCGCACGATATCTGCTCTACTGTTTGGGTATTAAGCAGGAAATTCTGAATTTCTCATTTGGGGGCTCAAAATTTCAAAAATGGCCCCTGAGCAACACTCAGGTTTGAGTGTTATTTATTTTGAGCTAATGTGCAAATGGATCAAATAGCATATTTCTTTGGCTTTTGGCAGTGGACTGGCTGCCTTGACCTCAAAGCAAAAGCAATAGAGGACATTCTGGAGAAAAGACGAGCTGCCTTAAAAATAATGACAATGAAACCTCAAGGAATACCATGAATTCAGCCTCTGGATAAAGTCAGGAATAGACGTATGCTCCTGGTAGGTCACCTCGATGCTTCCAAAGATAAAAACACAGTGAAAAGCAATCAGAGACGATACAGAGTAGATTACAAGTAATGATATGTATTAATTGAGCACTTTTGTTCCTTTGCGTGTTGTGCTGATATCCACTTTGCCAATGATGGAGAGGTAGTTCTAGGGTGAACCCCATTCAATTTGGTGGCTTGGTTGGGGTTCATAAATGCTGGTTTACAGGCAATACCACGTGGGCCATGGCAGGAGTCATAGGCATGATTGAGAAGATGGCGCGCTTGTTGAATGACTACATTTAGAGATAAGATATAATTGACTCCAGTGTGAGCAGAAAACCTCCAGAAGTGCTATTAACTTAAAGCAACTAGCCTATCCAACCACACAGATTTGTTCTGTGGGCCTTTTCTGTAACCTGCTCTGTGTTTAGAAGCCCCTCCCATGTACGTGTGCACTTGAAACATATTTCCTTCGCATGCTTGACCATCTGAGTCCAGTTTTACTAGTCTTCTTTCTCTCCAAGATAGCTGAAGGGGATTAAGAGGTCACAAAAGTCCAATGATAAAATAAAGAAGACGTGGGGGTGTGATATATAACGGAAGAAATATAGTCTAATTTTGTAAGATGACAGATGGTAACTAGGCTTACCCTGGAGATCATTTCATAATGTATACAAATATCAAATCACTATGATGGATACATGAAACCAATAGGATATTGTATGTCATTTATCTTTCAAACCCTTACTTACTACACAGCTGCCCACGGACAGTTCTGGGTCTATCCTGCCCTCTCATTCTGCAGAACTTCTTTTCTAGAAGAGTTCTCCTTCTGAATTGACACTCACTGCGTACATCCATCACCTCATCTAATAGGGCAAGACCTCGAGTCAGCTGTTTGCTTTGAAACAGAAATACAAAGTTGAAAAAAAAAAGAATTTAAAACTGGCTTGTAAAAAGGATCATTGCCTGTGAAAAAATAACGGATGTCATTTTTAATTGCATAGAAAATCTGTGAGCTGACAAATATACACAGGGTGTGAAAGGTACTGCCAGTTGGCAGCTGTGGGAAGGCTGGTTTTATAGCCATGCAGAGGAAGTAGGTACATGTGCACACACATTAAGCTCTGCAATGTCAAGAAACATTGAATGCTCTTATCATAGTCCATGAGAAACATGGGAAAGATTTATTCCAGGAATTTTATACCCATCTGTGATGACCCTTAAAGTTGAACTTATTCCTGTAGAATTAGGAAGAAGACAGAAACTAAGTTGGGTCCATGTGCCCGGCTATATGAGACTACAGTATACCCTCAGTGCTCAGACATCACATCAACACAGTGTGAGCACAAAAGCTGTCATCAGCTGAACCCCAAGACCTGACCTTTACTGGTCACCTGCTTGGACCCACCGGCCTTTGTCCCACATTTTTCCTTAAGCTCTTCTTTCTAGCTTCTCTCTTAATTCAGGCAAAGGACCCTAACATCTCAAGATGGAAAGCTGAACCCACCCCTCAGGCAATAATAGCTGCTCAGAGGAAGACCACCCAGACTGATATGAAGGAAACCCTCAACCTGCGTCTGTGTAGATGGACCAGGGAGCCACCTGCAATTACCTTTACATCTTTATAACACTAAAATCCCCCCCCCCCCGAGGAGGACCATAAGCCTCACTAACATAACATACAATGTATGTACAGGCATGTTTCCTTAAGGAATGTGCAGGAACTTATGCCCACCTCTGCATATGATGACAAGCTTCCCCATCTAAATATTCATCCTAACCCTAAATACAAGGAACCCATTCACCCTTGCTTGGGGAGTCATGGACGTTATTCCCTGGGATCTCCTTATTTGCTGCAAATAAAGTGTCCTTTGTGCTACCATTCACCCAGTGTGGTTTCTTTTTCTTTTCTTTCCTTTTTTTTTTAAGATTTTATTTATTTATTTATTTATTTATTTATTTATTTATTTATTTTTCAGAGAGAAAGAGAGAGAGTACAAACAGGGGAAGAGGCAGAGGGAGACGGAGAAGCAGACTCCCCGCAGAGCAAGGAACCCAATGTGGGGCTCGATCCTAGGACCTTGGGCTCATGACCTGAGCTGAAGGCAGATGCTTAACAGACTGAGCCACCCAGGCGCCCCTGCCTGGTGTGGTTTCTATCTGTGACTCACCATGGAGCAAACTCACGGTGGTCCGGTTATAAAGCCAGTACCTCATGGAGAAGAGTGATCGTCCCCTCCCTCTTGGCGATAGGGGCACAAGAGGGTGAAGGCTTCCTGGACCCCAAACAGGTCCACATGACGAGAGGAGCAAGACAATATTTACAATGGCAACAGGAGTCTTTTTTATAAATAACATTCATGCAAAAACTTCATTTTTAAAATGAAATAATCCCTTGCTTCTCTATACATTGTTTTATTTCTTTGCATCTTGAGCTGATTATTTATTTCGCTTATAATTTCCTGGCTGTCGTTCTCACCCACTATCTCTCTTCTTACCTCATTCTCACTTTCTCAGCCTGGCATGGAAGAGTCCCCGCACTAATAAAAGCCCAGGTGTAGGACTCTTTCAGACATATGCATGCTGATTTCTACAGACCTTGTACAGTGAATGGCACTTCCGATTTGGTAGATGATCAAGATTTGTTTACAAAACATGTATCGTCAGTTGGCATTATTGATTTTTGCATTAGGTAATATGTGAAAACAGGGGTCTCCATTTCCCTTTAGAGAAGTCCGGATTTATCTCATGCATAATGGAACACCCCAGAACCAGTGCCCTGACTCATCTCGAGGTGTCTCCTTTCCCCAAGTGTTTAATATTAGATGTTTCTAATATTAATATTGAAGATTGAAAATATCCTGCAGTATGGCACTATAAACTTTCTAGGTCTTTCTTGGTGAAATTATTACAAATCTCCTGTGGACAACGAAATGTCATGTGAGATTTGGAATTGATCCTGGACTGGGGAAATGTGGCGATAAAGGACATCACTGAGATGACTGATCAACTTTGATCATGGATTTGGAATTAGAGGGTAGTTTTGCATCTGTTAAATATCCTGATTTGAATAATTATACAGTGATTATGTAAGAGAACATTCTCGTTCTTAGGAAAATCACAATGAAATATTCAGAGGTAAAGAGACATGTTGTCTTCAACTTGTCACCAAATGTTTCGGGAAGAATCCATAATAATAATTTAAGAAAAACTGTAAAGACACACACACACAGAGAAAAAAGTTAAGGATGCGGTGGGCAAAATGTAAACAAATGATGGATCTGAGGAAAGGGTATGAAATTTTTGCACCATTTTTGCAACGCTTCTGTAAATTGTGATTATATTTAAAATAAAATCCACAATTTACAAAAAAATATATTCAAGAAGAAAGTCATTCTTTATTGACTATGTTGATCATTAACGTTTTTCATTGTTTTCCCGGATATGAGCTTTTTTAAAAAAAATCATGTATAAATTGAGTAAAAATGTTACTAAAACTCTGTAAACGTGGTGCTTTTGTATTTTTTAAAAATTTTTCTCCCTCAAAGGTTGCATTTAAAAATAATATCCCCTTTAGAAACAGCCCTGCTTTGCAGTTATTTCAATAAACATATTTAGAGAATCGAGGGACAACAGCAATAATATTTTGCTGGAGAATATTCTTTGGTGTTGGTGTTGGACATCCATGCCTCTTCCCCTCTGTGGGGTTGAAAACCCCTGACTTTGGTTTCTGGGTGATTCAGAATCACAGAAGACAAGCAGGGTCTCTCATCTCTTGTGTCTTGACTCCTGCAGGTATTTCTCTATTTTAAATATTCCAGAGACCCACTCACAATAAATGAACTTTCAGCAACCCCCTTGTGAAAAAGAAATACTGTCTTGTTCCAATGATTACAATCTCGAATAAAATTGGGTGTTCCCCGTTTGAAATCTGTTTATGAAGCCGTAGAACGGCCCCATGTCACCATGGTCAGCGTGCAGGAAACGCTGCAATCAGGGTGTGCTCTCCGTGAAATGACAACACTCTGCTTCCAAGTGCAGCAGGGCCAGTGTTTGCGCCGGCCACGGCCAAGCAGGGGAGGGGTGCAGTCCTGTGGGAGGAACAGCTGAAACCTCAAATTGGAATGCTTTCCGCTGGAATCAGATGGGCTCTCCTGGCTGACCTGCCAGCCGGCTGGGGCTCTGGCTCCGGGGAATCTGCTGTCCCCTCCCGCTGGGCCGCTGAATAGAGCCTCACAAACGCCAAGGCTCCAAGAGCCCGTGGGGCGGGCGTGCTGGCTTCAGGCTGCGCGGTTTGGTTCAGCGGAATAAGTCCACGCACTTGCAGGATGGGCCACGAGGACACACCTCCTTCTCCAGGCCTGCTCATCTCTTCCTTTTGTTGCTTCTTGCATTATCCTGGGCCCCCAAGTCCTGACTAATATCTTGGAAGCAGCAGGGGCGGCCCAAGAGCTATTCATGACCGTGGGGGGAGGAGTCGTCGGAAGAGGGAGCTGGGCGGTTTTCTTGCCTTTGCTTTCCCTTCTCTCCTCCCCTCCCCGCCTTTTTAAAGAAATCCACCTTCCCTGCTCAAAGTCCAAACCATTTCAAAGTTCAGGAAAGACTTCTCCTCCCTGAGCGCCCTATGCCTTTCAAAGACAGGCCATCTTAACTGAAAGGGAAAGTTTATTCAGGTGTCCTGGATCAAGCAAGCCCCCAGAAATGCAGAGCAAGCTGCAGGCAGGGGCTGCCCTGTGTCTCCCGGTGCCTCGGTCCGAAAGAGCATAACAAAACCCCAGAAAAACAGGCCTCCGGTAATCTCCTTGCTTTCGCCAGAAACAGGGGTGATGGCAAGCTGCCCTCTCATTATCGTCTTGGTCTCAAGGTTAGAATTAGACCCTTAGGGTAAGGAGCTGTCAATTAGAGATAACTCCAAGCGATGCTGTCTGAAAGCTAGACTTATCTCCTAGCAACCCCTGCATTCAGGGTGCTGTCCTCGCAGGGCCCACTGCTCAAGAGTCATCTTGAAGACAGGGACACAACCTTTTCAGTCGGAGCAGATGCATAAAAAATTCTCCTTCCTCCGTCCTCCACGGAGCCTGGGTGACATTTGACTGGAAATGGGTTTGAATCTGGAAGGAATTAAGACCTTCTTGTTTTCCAGTTGCAGATAATTTCGAAGGGAAGATTTAATAGAAGTATTTGGCCCCACAATCAGAAAATCTAAATTCAATCTGGAGGCTAGCTACCCTTGGCTTCCAGAGAGGAGTCTGTCATGTTTATGTATAAGCGGACATATTCTTCCCTCGCACTGCCTGTTTCATGCTTAGGAGGAATTTGCCAACAGTTGGGAGTGGAGTGGCTCTGGTTACCACGGGAACTCTGCCTTCCCTTTATCTAGCATGGCAGGGCATATAGAAAGCCGACAAGCATAAATCCTATTAAGAAAAGCACATGGTAATGCACCATTGATGTAGGGAACATCACAGAATTTACTACTAGACGATATACTTGGTGCAAAAAGAATCACATACATTCCTAGCGTTGTCTATTCACTAGATTTGGGAATCGTGTTGTTGATTTTTCTAATCTCAAGCGAGTGAGGATGACAAAATACTGGGTGATGGCGGGGTGGGGGGGGAGAACGCCAGCCTTTGATTCTCTTGATTCTCGCCTGGGATCCACAATAACAAAGGGATACCTCGGAAATGTTGTAAAAATAGCACAGGCAAAATACCCAGCCTGCTGCGGGGTATAAATTAGGCATTGCTCTTGGAATTAAAGATTTGGCTTCACAAAGCTCTTTTGTAGATAACAGCCTCCTGGGTTCGGAGAGCAGACGCTGGGCGCTGGCCCTGGGCTCAGAAGGCTCCTCGGGTCTCACCCCACAGTCACTTCCGGGGGCCAGCGCTGCTTCTGCTGGTGGGACACGGGTGTCACTTACAGGCCATCCTCACCGAAATTCCATAGCCACACCCACCTGGGCCCTGCAATTTATCACTGGAATAATTCTCTCTTTTTTTGTTCTTTTTTGTATTTAAATCGTTCTCTGGTGTTTGGGGGACAGTGATCGGGTAGCCAAGAAACAAACAAAATCCACACCAAGCAGCCTGGCGGAAGGGTCTTGGGTGGGAAAACAAAACCATTCTGAGAAAGTGGGTCTTAGAGCACGAGGGTGCAAACCGCTGTCACGTCGGCCGCTGTGAGTTTATGGACAGGGAGACTGGTTCTTTACGGAGCAGCACGATAAGTAAGAACGCTCGCCCTCCAACCTGAACTGCTTTGCGGTGGATTCATCTTGACCCTCCCAGCGTGCAGATGAATTGCCCATTAAGCTCAGACACACTTGCTTTCCTGTAGCTGCTTGTCGACACAGGAAAGCTTTCTAGAAAGAGGGGAGAGTCTTGGGGAACACTGAATGAATCTTTTCGTGTGTCTATCTGTGAGTGGGACGTATAGACAAGCCTGCTTTGGTTTATTTTAAAAATTAAGATGCCAGCTGAAGAAAGAAATCTAGCAAAGGGATCACAGAAGACCCAATACCTAGTGACTAGTAATTCCATGTCAAAGATAATTAAATCTAAGCCCTTGTAAGAATACGCAGTGTTAGAGCGTTTTTACAAATACTGCTGTTGTTGATGTTTTAAAATGTCAAATTTTCTCTAGCAATGATAATATCCCTGCATTTGTAACATGCTAGTTGGCACTAACTTGAATACAGTAAAAAAAAAAAAAAGACTCAAAAACAAAAACAAAATCCATCAACAGCAATCAAAATTTACTTTATAAAACAGCAGACCAGTAATCTCCCCAGGACTGTGTGGTGAACTGTCACTGCTGGTTCCCTAGGAGATGGCTGGAGTTAACCTCCTCACTGCTGTATGAGTTGAATAAATTCTCTGAGCATCATCCTGAGGCCCGCAGGCCCGCCTACGGCTCATTAATCTGTGGCCAAGAGCCTCAGTATCAAAGAGCTTTTGGTCTGTAAAAAGGGTCAAAGATCAGGCTATATCTAGATGCAAATTTGACTCCACCCGGGCTTTGGGGGTAGCTTGCCTTACTAAGTTTTTATTATTTGATGTTGCAAACACAGGAATACATCGTTAACTAACGATGGCCAGGATTTCATAGTTCCTGGGTACCCAGACTAATTGAAGAAGCTAATGTCTCCTGGCTTCCACGACGTACAAGACCACACTGTATTTCCAGAACTAGGTTTAGGGACTACAACATGTCATTTACATGTATATTTTATTTAAAAAAATGCCTCTTTGAAAAAATGTGAATTACTTTCTAATTCATTACATATATAATCTTTGAGAGATATATATGACATATATATGTCATTATTTTAAAATAACATTTATTTACACGCTCAGCCAATAGTTCTCAGCGGATGTCTATCTAGAGTTTGCTCTTGGGGAGGGTAGAGGCGCAGAAGACCAAATTCTTCCCTGGCTCTGTGTTTGCTAAATAACCTTGAATAGGTCCCAGTTTCCAGAGCCTCTGTTTCTGCATGGGAAGCAAGGGAAGCTCAACTGGAGTGAAGGATTTGAAAGGAGTGATGTGATTTAGACTCTTACACAAATACAGGTCATTATTTCTATACTTTTATGTCAGTTTGTCAGGACATTAAAAATATATCTCAATATCACCCGACAGAATTGTTCATCTTAAAGAGCACACAAAGCAATATTTACAGGTTCTTGCTAATCCCTGCATTGCCCTCCTACAACCGGAGAAGCATCCCTTAGTGGCCACGCTTAATTGAAACAAATTTTCTAGAGGAACAAATGTTAGTGGCTTGTGGGTCGCTTGATTTTCCTCCTCCTCGGGAGGTAGCTAAGGTAATTCGTGAAGTGCTACCTTACATCAGACCCTACTTTTTCTATTTCACCTGCTAAGTCATGAGCACTAGCCTTTCTCCCTCTTACCATCATCCTTGCCTTGTTATAGTTATTCATGGTTATGTTGACAAATTTTCCTTAACACGATAGGATGTTCCCAGTCTGCAAAGCTATTGCTACAGCCAGACTCAGCAGCTGGAAATTCAAGAGCGAGGATGAATCAGGGAGATATAGCAAAAGAAGATGTTTATCCTGAGAAAGCATGTATGGCAAGGTGCACGCCTCTTACCTATGGGCTTCATTTTAAAGGTATTTGAACTAAATCTTGTTCTCGGTTTCTAGTCCTAATTTTCAAGAGACAATTATGCTCCAGAAACGTTTCTACTAGTCAAAGCCATGCAGCCGTGGAAAAGTACAGTTTAAAGAATGAAGCCAGGTGAAACAACGGTTCTCTATTGAGAAACATACAAAGAGTCAATTATAAAGGCCGTGGCTGACGTTTATCCGCTATTTTACTCTTTTACAGGTTTCTGTTGGAAAAAGCCTGAGGTTGAAATATGCGTGTGTGTACATAAATATTCACACACTCACGTGTCACACATACACACAGGAAGAGCCCGCAGATTAATCGAATTCGAGAGTCACAAAGCTTTCTTGAAAGTTGGACTCAGTGATCTGCATCTGATTTTGCCATATTACATGTTCCACAGAGCACCGTGCTTTCATTTACCCTTTCACCACATGATCAAAGAAGAAGCTATTCCTAGGCAGGAAAGCAGGTACCATATTTACGTGCTAAGGCGCCGCCCATCGTGTGATAGTGAGGACCCCGAAATGCAACTCGATGACTCTTTCACTTCTACAATACCTAAGCCGATAAACGCAAGTCATGAAAGAAAAGCTGCTGGTCATATATCACCCATGCTTTGAATTTACCAACGCATTAGCTAGTTCAGAGATTTATTCACGAAAGCAATCCTGGATTTGAATTCAGAATGGGTGAGGGGGCTGCGGACTGAGGAGCCTGCGGGACCCTGCGGCCCACTGCTAGGCAACAGCCCATCCCCAGCGCCCTCCAACAGACAGACCACAAAATGAGTGACCTCATCTACAAATCAGCTATTTGATATGCAGATCGGACAGCAGGCCTCTTCAATAACCCAGCCCTCTGCAGGCAGCAGGTGCAGGGAAGAAGTGAGTGGCCTGTCGTCAATTCAAAGGCTGGGCTGCCTTCCTCTCTCCCTCTGGCCCTTAACAATTTCTGAAGCTCTATTATCTTCATTTTTTATTTAGACGGTCCATTTACAGAATCAGGGTTCATCCTCTGCTCTTGGTTCAGAGGCCGAAGCGTAAGCCTAGACATGAGGCCGGATTTAGAAGCCACACGAGCAACTGAGGGAGGATAACGTCATCCGGACTCTGCTTAGTA
Source organism: Ailuropoda melanoleuca (assembly GCF_002007445.2). NCBI lineage: Eukaryota > Metazoa > Chordata > Mammalia > Carnivora > Ursidae > Ailuropoda > Ailuropoda melanoleuca. Next base: position 140,659,289 of record NC_048221.1, read on the forward strand.
GAGGGTAGAACACAACAGAAACGCTGGCCAGTCTGGCCACAGCGCCCTTCTGCACACTGTCCCCCACCTCGCATTTCCAATGACATATGTCTCCTTGAAAACAGTTCCTGATGCCTACAGCAGACATGGAGTTTGCATTTCCATTTGTGCTGGGAGCAACAACGTCGGTGAAGGATGAACTGAAAATATTCACCTCCATTCTTCATTAACAGCTTTCGTTTGGGGTCACAAAAGAAATTTTGTGGTCACAATTGCATTCAGCTTGCTGGGTCATAGAATGAGGGAATTTTTTTTTTTAGCCAACACGTAAAATAAGTAAATAAATGAATGAATGAGTAAATAAACAGTCATTACACCCCACCCCCACTCCCCAGACTTCATACCCGCCGTGAGATCCTGCATGTGCTTCATACGGTTGTAAAGTGCAATGCAATATAATTTATATTGTCTGTGGTTGCAGGTTATATCCTGAAAGTCATAAACTATTACAGTTTTACAGCTCTGCTGCAGCTATTAACTAAATGAAAGAGTTATTCATTTGAAATCTGGAATCCGTACCTTGCCCAAGCTTAAATTTATCAAGATCCACTAGTGTAAAATATGTAAAAATATTAGAGATAAAGGATTATACACCGTGGGGCCAAGGGGAGGGGAGGGGAGGGAGTTGGTTTAGAAAGCAGGTTTGCAGACCGGGGGTGTTATCACAGCGAGGGTTTGTAGAATTTCTGTTCTACACCTCCCTTCACGTTTCTGGACGGTCTCACATTCTAATCCTGGAGCTGAATCCCCACAGCTGCTTTGGATGGTGGGTGTGTATGTTGTATGTGTATCAAACACGAAGACTGCGTGCATATTCCACACACACTGGAGATGTGTGTGTGTGTGTGTGTGCACGCGCACGCACACATGTATGTTTGGCTACAGATATAAAGAGACACGGACACAGAGGTAAAATGAATATTTAGCTTTGGTATAAAAACATGCACTGTTTTGTAACAAATCCACTCTTTTCAATTGCTTATAAATTTATCTATTTTCAGGGCCTATGAGTTCACGACTTAAAATCAAATATGAATAAGTCACAAACTCGTGCTTATTCTGCTGCCTGGGGATTCGGGGCACATAGGCAGCCTGGGCTCCACACCCCGGTGTCGGAGATATTTTAATCTCCTCCTTAGCTTTGGAGAGATCTTGGCCTCAAGAAGCATAGATGCCCTGGTGAAAACCACAGTGTGGGGTCTTACCTTAGCAAACAAACACGCAAACGTGGAGGCTTGGAAGGAGTAGTGAGTGATGATTAAAATCCTGAAGCTATTCCTTTTGTCCATCAACCCCGGAAGCAGAGAAAGGGTGGCTTGGACCCTCACTCAAACTGAGAGCCTGTGAGTCTGTTTTCAGATGCTGATCGCCACCCTTGGGTACCAGCTGAAAGCTCCTGCTCTCGCCCCAACTCGTGCTGAAGCTCAAAGCCCCAGTGTTCCCGGACTCGGAGATGAGGCCTCGAAGACAGTAATTGAGGTTTAATAGGGTTCTTCTTATACAGATTATTTCAAACGCCCAAAGCCACTTAAGAACAATACTAACAATGACTATCTGCAGCATGTGTACTGTGTTTCCGCTGGGTCACAGCGGAAGGAAAGAAGGGTGGGGTCTTGGATCTCAGGAGCTGCCCTTGGGCGTGAGTTAAACAAATAAGCATAACTAAGGAGAGCTGGCGCGGGAGAGAGCTAGGGACAGGGAGTGTGTGGCAGGCGCTTCCCTGGCTCTTCTTTATCCTCACGTGTGTAACTCTCAGAAGGACTTGTGCCTTTTCCCACGCTACAGGGGAAGAAAGTTGAGGGTTCGCAAAAGGAAGTAACTTACGCAAAGTCATTGATGAAACTGGAGGCGGCAGAATTCAAACCCACAACCTCCCCACTTGAGGGTTCCGTTCCATGTTTGTTCCAGGTGTGCGGTTGGAGAGAAGAGGTTTCCCGAGTTGACTGTTCAGCTGCTTAAGAACTGGGAGGTGGCCCAGGGAGGTGACGAGGGGGAAGCTGACCATTCTGGGTGAGAAGGAAGTGAGTGAACAAAGATTGAGGTTGGAGGGGCCCAGAGTATGTGGAGGGCATTGACTAAATCAATTTGGAATCGTAATTTCTTTTTTTAAGAGAGAGCAAGAGAGCGAGAGCGAGAAGCAGGGGAAGGGGCGGAGAAGGAGGGAGAATCCCAAGCACACTCTGAGCTCAACGTGAAGCCTGAGGTGGGGCTCGGTCTCTGCACCCTGAGATCATGACCTGAGCCGAAATCAAGTCGGATGCTTAACCGACTGAGCCACCCAGGAGCCCCTGGATTCATAAAATTTTGAATCATAAAAAGAATGCAGAGAGCATTTAGCCATAGACTGTGAAGGACCCGACTCCAGGACAGAGTTTATTCTTCAAATGCTGGTAAGTCATTAGAATCATTCGGACATACAGCTCCCTGGAAGGAGCACGTTAGAACGTGCACCGTTAACAAAAATGTGCCTTTCTCAAGGAGACAGGCCATGTGCCTTATAGATTTGCACCTGAGAAAAGCAGAGATGGGAGGGTATGCCAAATATCGTTTCATTTGTCATACTTTTGGTTTGATTGGGTGTCGAGTGAGGTGCCATGGGCTCTGTGCTGAACCGAGTCACATCCCGTGTGTCCTTCTCCTGCAGTGTTGGTGCTTCCCTGAAAGCCCCATGAGAAGGTAAGGTGCGTCATCAGGGGCAGTGGACGCTTCTCGAAGCAGACGCCATGACTCTTCTCTGTGAACTCCAGAACATGCTCTACGGTTGGTTCTCAATACAGGTCTGCTCATCAAGGTTTTTAAGCGCATCGGAGCAGGAGCAGAGTGCTAAGCAACAGGGACACATTTCCTCTGGTTTCAGACATGTGTGCCCAAATTGGAGATCTCAGGTCTGTGCTCTAAGGAAAAAAGGGCGGAGGTGAAGAAAGGTAGGGTCAGCACTCCTTGGGGAGTGAGAACTTCTTTAAACCCAAAATCTTGTTTATCATGGACAACAGATAGCCAAAGAATGGTTGAAAATTGGCTCTCATCTGGATGTCTGTGCCTATTTAAACATTAAATATATATATATATATATATATANAAGTATTTTGGAGAATTATATTTATTGGAAGAGTGTCATTTTTCTGGTTGAAACGGGTGAAAGGAACATGCAGTCCCATGTTCAGGCACAATAGCAAAGAAGGTGAAAATAAAACCTGGCACAGTGAACTGCAGGAAATGATGGGACCCTGACCCCTCAGCCTAGGAGCATCTCTACAGCCTTCTTGAAAAGAACGATGCAGACTTTTCTTCACACTGGGGACAGCATGTTCCGTGTTCTATGTTCGCTCCTCCTTGCTTCACCGCTGGTGACATTTGAGCTGAAAGTAGAGCGGAGGACGCACCCTAGGCACGCGCAGGCAGGAAGTGTGCGTTCCCGGTGCAGTGGTGTGGGCGCGGGTCTGCCTGGAAAGCTCAGCCAGCCAACTGCTCGTGCAAGTGTCTTTTGATTGGGTCTTGCCAAAATGTCTCCATGTTCACTGCACGCATTACCGACCCACATGCTCCATTTCTGTTCTCTCATTTATCCAAGAGAAGGAGAAAAAATCTTTCTATACTTTTTCTAAGCTTAAATTATTTATTCAAATGTTTTCAGATTTGGCACAATTCCAAGGCACTTTTTTTTTTTTGCCAGCAATTTTCTCTCATTTTTGCCTAAGCTCATGTGTATTTTAAGCAAATTCTCATCCATATGGTCCTCATTTCTGGTCTCTCAATTCATCTATATGTTGTTCTGTTTGTTATTCAAGATTTTTCTTGAGATTCATATTAAGGTTTGTATGCTTATTTTTTTGTTTGTTTTCTTCAAAAAAAAAGGCTTACTCAGGCATTACAGAAAATAGTTCTGTATTAATGGATTTGAACATCTCTTCCTCCACACCCTAAGTATGGATGACATTTATGGTGGACTCATGATGCTAAGACAGGAACTGGGTGGTTGATGTACTGTATCTCATTTACCCCTCCCACGGACCCTGTAAAGAACTAGTGCCCCATTTTGCCAGGGGACCCACAGAAACGAGAGGATACCTGAGAGGTAAGATTCTTCACATGAAGTCTCACGATTTGGAGCACTCTGCTTCCTGAAGCCCACACTCTTCCCATTATATTCCACTGCCTGGTACCATATCTAACTTGGGTGTAAGGCAAGCATTATATGAATGTATGTTTATTCATAGTCAAAATAAAGTGTGCTATGTTCTCCCTTTGGGAAGATTTCATGGAATGATCTTTGTTCCCCTCTGGAGAGTTATATATTTTGATACCCTCATTGGAAAGTCAGCTCCAATATCTCCATTCTTTGTTTCTGGAGCCCCTCAGTTTCACAATCGGCCATCATTTGATATCTGGATCAATGGATCGTTGGAATCTTGGAGACCCCACGGGACTGCAAGAAACCAGACATACAAATTAGATCCCTATCTTTCTTGTAAACTTTGCTATCTGTTAAGAAGACAACTATATTGAAACCACGAGGGCTCTTAAAGATGCTAAAGCGAGTGGTCATACGGTCATTGCTGCAGAAATAATGAGAGGCCACATGCTGCACTTTACCCCACACTCTGCGTGTAACAGGCTCTGTGTCTCTGTATCCCACTATCGTGATCTGCTAAATGGGCCTAATGATAGGTGGTTCTGGTCACTAATTCCAATGTGTGTGTGCGTGTGCATGGGGGGGGGTCCATACTGCCAATCCATTCTCAGACATGAGCAAGACATCAAGTGTCCTATAATTCCACCAATTCTGACACTCTTTACCTGGGGATTGCCTCAGAGTCTACCGGGTAGGGGTTCAGTCCCAGAACGCGGCCCCCTCCCTGACCACCACAGATGCCAATTCCAAGTCTAGCTTGTCACCTGTGCTTCTGACCTACCAACTACAGATTGGAGGTTCCAACTACCTCTGCCTTAGGTTCCATTAATTTGCTACAGCAGCTCACAGAATTCGGAGGAAGGTTTTAGTTGCTAGATCACTAGTGTATTATAAAAGGAGATAACGAAGGAACAAGCAGATGGAGGAGACACTTAGGGCAGAGTCCAGGGAAAGGGCGAGGAGCTTGCTATGTCCTGTCCTGCTGCACTGCTCTCTTAAATCTCCATGAGTTTCCCAACCCAAAAGTTCTTCAAACCCCATCCTTTTGGGTCCTTTCATGGAGGCCTCATTCCACAGACACAATGGATTAAGTCATTGGCCATCGACCATGGATTCATCCTCCCCCACCCCAATCTCCCCAAAGGTGGGGTGATGGGGAGGTGGGACTAAATGTCTTAATCCTCTAATCACAAAGTTGGTTCTCCTGGCAACCAGTGGTCCAAAACTCATTCACATAACAAGAGACATCTTTATCGCTCTCATCACTTGGAAAATTCTAAGGGTTTTAGGAAGTCTGTGCCAGAACAACACCAAATATGTATTTCTTATTATGAATCATAACATCTCATGTCCCTTATTTCCCTTGCAAAAGTGCTGTGAGATCAACTCAGGTTGATGTGTGTGTGTGACCACGCACACACACACATTGGAATTAGTGACCACAAATGCCAAATGCTCTCAGTGGCCGAGAGCATAACGCACCTGTGAATGGCTGCCTTAGGATTCCTACCATCTACTGTCCTGGTGCTTCTGTAGAGAAACCTCCCCGGAGAGTCATCCTGGGAATCTAAATGGTTGGAATTATTTTTAAAGATTTATTTATTTGTTGTGAGAGAGAGAGAGCGCGTGCGAGCAAGTGTGAGCTGGAGCAGAAGGAGAGGGAGAGAGAAACTCAAGCCGACTCTGCACTCAGCGCAGAGCCAAAGGTGGAGCTCAATCTCAAGACCGTGAGATCACGACCTCAGCCGAAACCAGGAGTCAGGTGCTTAACCAACTGCGCCATCCACGCAGCCCCTAGGCAGTTTGCATTTTTAAAGGGAGGGATATGCCAGGGGAAGTGAGGCTTCAGCGATGAAGGAAGCGTTCATGCTCCCAGAGCCAGTGAAGAGCTGAGCTCAGACTCAAATCCGGGTTTATATTTTTTTTTTGAAGATTTTATTTGTTTATTTGACAGAGAGACAGCCAGCGATAGAGGGAACACAGCAGGGGGAGTGGGAGAGGAAGAAGCAGGCTCACAGCAGAGGAGCCTGATGTGGGGCTGGATCCCAGAACGCCGGGATCGCACCCTGAGCCAAAGGCAGACGCTTAACGACTGAGCCACCCAGGTGCCCCAGATCCGGGTCTATCTTGATTCCAAGTCCTTGCACGTGGCTGCTGTTGTCGTCAAGAATCCAGGCAATGCACAAATTACCGAAGTTGTTGCTGCCGCCGCGCATTTCAATTACAGACTTGCTGTATTTCAAACATGGAAATGATTTGTGTAGGTTGGTTTACATAGGAGTGACATTCAATAAAAGAAGTACGTTCCCTGATCTTTGATTTGCTTAACAAGCAGCTTTCAACTTTCAGTTTTATTAATTGCTTTGAAAACCTACAATTTAGGTTAAACTAATTACATTTGATTTTACTCATTTGGTTAGCTCTCTTTTAATATAGGTGGGATTGAAAACAATCACTCACATCTATATGTGTCATATATGATATGACAATAGGAAATACCAGGAGACATCTATCCACTCCTTCAAAATCAGATCTAACTTCATTTCTAATGAAGGGTTTGCTCTTGCAAGAAATTGCCTTGACAAGTCTTTTCTTCCAGGAATCAATTTTTTTTTCTTGTTTCTCTTTAAAACCTTTTATACCTTCTACAACATGGAATGACCAATGTTAGTTATACTACGGATGCATACTATGGAATTCACACTTTGATCAAGACAGACATGGTATTTGTCACACCAGGGAGTTGGTGGCAAGACTTTGTAGAGAAGGAGTTCATAGGGGTAGGGATTTGGGTTCAGAACAAGAGGTTATTGTAAGCTCTTGCACCAGGACTGAGATTTTGAAGACAGTGACAATTATAATTCTGAGCACCCTAACTGCTATTTGAATTATGAGTCAAAAGTCAAAAATTCAAGAGTGTTGGCCAAGACCTAAGATAGAAGGAAGAAACCAGATACCAAAACGAAGAATAGGAAATCAGACACAAGGGTTCCATACATTTTACCACCCAAGGCTCACGGAGCAGTTCAGTCTTAGCTGGCCTAGCCAGATCAATGACTCTATGCACACGGCCTCATAATCCCTGAAGGTCCATCGCGTGGTCAGGTAATACCTGATATAAACCTAAGTTGTCTCCTCATGTCACACCTTTTTGTGTGTAAAGCAAAATCACATTTATGGAAGAAAAAAGGCTTAGATTTACAAATCATACTCAACACTGTGAGAGCCCAGCCTTGCTCAAAGCCATCTTGCAGGAAGTCTCAGGGAATATGACGTATCCCACAAGGAAACACAGCCTTGACTGTCATCAGCCCCAACCTCGAGGCACCTTCCTTCCAGCTCTTTCTGCAGATGCAGTGTATGATTTTGGCAGGGTGGCTCAACTCTCCCAGATCCATTCACTCCCTACCTAAATGGTGACAAGCACTTCTCTCGTGCAAAGGTGGCTGGAAAGTACTTAAGGGTAGTAACGTGACCGAAGGACCTCATGGGCAGCAGATTTATACATTTCGATGAATTTATTTTTCTCCCTCTTTCCCGTTGTCAACTTTTATTCCAAAAGGTAGCTTAGAACCCAGGAGAAAATGGGTCAGAGGGGCATTTGTTACTCCGTGGTGTCCTTCTCTGGTTTCAGGCACAGACCTACATAATACAGACCTTACACGGGGGCACGCTCCCGCTTGAACGCGCCTGCAGCCCGCAGCAAACCAACACGTCCCGGCAGGCCAGCAAACCTCTGGTGGCCTTGCTTTGCCGTCTGAGGCTGGACAGAGATGGCACCTAAATCACAGCTGCCCAGGAACTCAAGGTGACCGAATCTCATGTCTGCAGAGAAAACGTTTTGTCTTACTTCTCAGTTAGTGGTGCGTCCTTCCTTCCTTCCTTCCTTCCTTCCTTCCTTCCTTCCTTCCTTCCTTCCTTCCTTCCATCGTGTTACTACACAACGGGGCCCTGCGTGGCCCAGGATCTCTGCGTCGGGGACCTGCAGCAGCTGCCACTGAAGATCAATGCGCCTGTGGGCTGCCCTGCACCGGGAATGGGACCAGACGAGCAGAGAAGGCTTGTCACCTTTGATTACTCGCCCTATCCCAGCGCTAAAGAAACAAGATGTGAAGAATGGCCTCTCAAGAACATTTGATCCAGCCTGCAAAATCACTGCAACTTTAACCCTTCCCTGCTGGAGATTCGTGTCTGGTCCTCAGAGGCATTTTCAATGGAATGTCATTTCCAATCAATGGCCTACACGCAGACACGCACACATGTCAGACGCCACAGGAAAACCGTCCTTTCTTAAGAATGGGCAGAACTGACTCCACATAATTTCCCTCTGGCAACATGTGGTTAGAACTGCACTGGACCAGGTGGCGGCATGTCTGGCTTCGAGCTTGTCTTCAGCTAAGCTGTGTAGGCCGCCATTCCCCCATCTGTCCGGGGAAGAAGCTGGAGAGGTTGGCATCTGAAGGCCCTACGAGGCCTGAACTCTCCAACATCACACGGCAGCCAAGGTCCAGGGCTTGAGATGGGCTGACGAGGGTTAGGCCTGGCTCCACCACCGACCTGCAAGTCACCAAACCTTTTTTGAGTTGGTTCGCAAAAATGGGGATAATAAGAGAGCTTAATACAAATAATTATTTTGAGGGTTTTAATACAATAATTTAGTCAAAGTATCTTGCTCAGTGGTTGGCCTATAGAAGGAACTTAAATTTTAAAACTATACTTCCGATTGCTTGTAGGATCTGTTTAACTGTTGACCACCGTTAGCAAATTTAGAAATAAGACGACTTTAAAAATTGGTTGTTCAGAAAGATGTGTGGATTTCCATTTCTGCAAATGCCCCTGGATTACTGTGCCAGAAAATGTATAGCAAAAAAAAACAAAAAACAAAAAAAACCACCCAAACAAATAGAACAAATAAACACGGGCCATGTAGAACATTGCTTCCAAAACAACATCTGGGGCCTGGCCACTCAAGGGCCCTGAGGCTTCCCTGAGCATGCACTGGCTTCTCTGTTCCTTTCTCAGTCCTCATTGCTAGCAGGTCTGCTCACATCACGTAAGCAACTCGTAGAAATCCCATTGACAGTCAACCTGCATAGAAAAGCCAAAGGATAGAGTCAATGCAATTAACCCAGAGTGAAGTCCTGCTTCGAAAAAATTCTCCCACTCTATTCTTGAATTTATAGTACAAGGTTTTCACTGTAATGGCTCTTGTAAATTAATTGCAAACACAATTGTCTACGGGCATTCTCAGAATAAGTGGCAAGTAGTTAATTGCACCCCGAATTAGCCAATTCTGCCCATAATTAACCATTTGAAGACAATTAATTGCATGCATAATATTTGCACCTGCAACTAATTGGAGACCGTTACATTGTTCTTGGAAGAAATAAATAAATAACAACACCAACAACAAAGGAACCAGGGGCTACTCTTTGAATGTAGTCTTTCACGATCCTCAGTCCATGGAGCTGGGAGGAGAGGGGAGCTGAGGAGTCGCTGGTCTGCGTTACTGCTGCCTCAGTGGAAAAGGTGGAAAAGCGACCTGAAGTCGGCAGTACGACCAAGGTAGGCGGGATGTTCTTCTTTGCCTGTGTTCCCTTTTGTTCCCCTTTCCTAATCACCACTTCAAACTAACTGTACTTAAACCTAATTTCTTCAGCTATGTAATCATAAAATTTGAGGCAACGTGAGGCTTGGGAAAATTAAGACCATGCCACGTATTGAAATAGTGCTGTTATTTATTTATTTATTTATTTATTTATCTGAGAGAGGGAGAGAGAGAGAGAGATCACGAGCGGAGTGAGCAGAAGAGGGAGAAGCAGAGAGAAGCTCCCTGAGCAGGGAGCCCGACATGGGACAAGGGATTTGATCCCAGGACCCTTGGATCACGACCTGAGTCGAAAGCTGACGCTTAACCAACTGAGCCACCCAGATGCCCAGTGCTGTTGTTTTAAAGAAAAACTAAGTTCTCTTATTGCTCTGGTTTTATCCAGAGGTAACTGACGGTGCTTGTCACGGGAAGGAGCAAATGCCTTCCGTGTCCTTGGGTCATGAAGATAATCACATCCGCATCATTAATTCAGAGGGGTTATGTTGGTCTGGGCCAGCGCCGTCTTTCATTCTCAAACAATAAAGTGCCATCAATAATAATACCAATGATGGTGATATCCACAGTAACAATCACTACAGTCCCCATGTAGTAAAGGCTTTTGCCTCGCACTGTACATGAACTCACTTAAATTGTAACAGCAATTCAAAGAAGATATTTTATGTCCATTCTGTAGGTGAGAAAATTGTGTATAGACGCTGCCTAATTTCCCTAATATTACACAGCTAATAGGTCATGGAAACATAATTTAAACTTGGATTATCTAATCCATGTAAAGGGCTCAGTACAGTGTAAGAGACATCATGAATACTCAGCTAAGATTAACCGAAGTATTTATATCTCTACTAATTTCTAAGTTCATTCTCTTTGAACGGCCACGTCAAGGATGGCGTTAAGGGTAAATGCTAAGCGCTCGTTATATTCCAGTTACTGTTCTAAGTGCTTCACCTGAAGTAAATCAATTTAAATTTTCATAGCAAGAACAGGAGAAGATATCATTAACACGCCCACTTTACAGATGATAAAACCAAGGCAGAGAAATATTAACTAACTTGCTTAAGAATAGAAAACTAGCAAGGGGATGAGGTACGGATTCAGCACGGGCATGCAGCTCTAAGGGGTGTGTCCTTAACCATGATGCTACACGAGCTCTTACCACCTGGACAGTTGGATTTGTCTGTGAAAAGTGTGTCTCTATGTACGTAAACTTGGATGTGACGGAGCTCTGTTAAAAATCAATTTATAGGGGCGCCTGGGTAGCGCAGTCATTAAAGCGTCTGCCTTCAGCTCAGGGCGTGATCCCGGCGTTCTGAGATCGAGTCCCACATCAGGCTCCTCCGCTGGGAGCCTGCTTCTTCTTCTCCCACTCCCCCTGCTGTTGTTCCCTCTCTCGCTGGCTGTCTCTCTGTCACATAAATAAATAAAATCTTTAAAAAAATTAATTTATAAAATAAAAATAAATTCTGTCCTGGATGCCAGATGCTTGCTTTCCAAGTGGGAGCAGAACCACTGTCTGTGGTCCTGAAGAGCAGAGGGAAGTCCTCTGTGTTCTCCCCCCACATGAAGCTGGGGCCCCCTGGTTGTAGGTTGGTCCTGGAAGGAGGAACTCTCGCTGGTGACTCAGAAAACGATTTGCCGAATCATCCAGAAAAGTGCCTGAGCAATGAAAGGAGGGGCAGGACAGAGCAACGTGCGGCCCCCAGACCGAAGCCGATGGCGAGGCAAAGAGAAGGGGCCAGCGCAGGCTCTCTCGCAAGGGGCGAGGCGTCAAGGCGGGGGGGTCAACACAAACGACGCTGTGCCGGGCACAGGGGCTGCGGCTGGTGAGCCGGGGTCGGCTCCGCCCGCTCCGTCATTCTAGGCCATCCTGAGCCTCTCACGAGGGTATGCGGATGTGTCCCGAGCCGCGCCGCTCGCTGCTTTCTGGAGGTAGAACTGCACCATGTGACCAGCCGGGAAACACTGATGGGTGAGCTGCCGTCGGGTAAGAGAGCTGAGGCGTCCAGTGAAGCAGTTTGTGAAGAATGAGCAGAACAGGGTTCGCAAGAGGGGCGCAGATCGAGGGGAGCGCCCCAGCGACGTCAACGATCCCCACACTTCAGCCAGAGAACTGACACCACACTCTTGGCAGCTGGGAAACCAAAGAGAGACACACCTGGTGGTGGGGGTGGGGGAGGCGCGAGTTTTCTCCTGCGACAACAATGATCCGCTTCGAAGGCACCGGGACCCTTTATGGCCACCTCCCCGCTCAGAAATGAACCTAAAACACAGCATTGTCAACTTCAGTGCTAAACATTTTGAACCCAGCAAAGCAAAGGATAGGCCACTGGCTCCTCGGGAAGCTTCGTCGCCCTGCGGCCGCAGACCCAGGCATCAGGGCGCTGGGAGGCTGGTGTTACAATCAGGTGCAAACCCACGTCACTCGTCCTTCACTTTGCACTTTCCCGGTTTCTCGGCAGCATGAAAGAAAGGGTGTTCAACGTCTCGGTGAATTGGGGGCTTCACATTCACGCACCTGTTGATGCCCAAAGGGCTCCCCACGTTTCTTCCCTGTGCTGGTGGCGTTCCCGGGCCACAAAAACTGTGACGTCAGCCTCATACATGTTCTTTAAAAGGCCGTTTTCTCCTGATGAGGTAATCCTTCCTTTCTTTTCTCTGTTTCATATCTGTCATCTACTTAATTATCAACACTATTTTTTGGGGGGGGTCATGGATTAATGGGAAATGGATGAATCCATATTCTATGTCTCCCTTCGCAGCAGAAGAGCACAGCTAGTGTTGTCGTCTCTGATATTCACCATAACTGGAGGGGAACAGGAGTGGCTTTGATACCCAGTACGCAGGCCCCTTTGAGTGCCCGAAGTCGGAAGACCCAGGTCGCTGTGGTGGACGGCAGTGCCTCCTGCGAGCCCATCTTCTTTGGGTAAAAACACACGGATTGTGCCTTGTGAAAGTGCTCTTTCCCTGGCACGCACCGCAGCAGCTCATCTTCTAGAAGGATCATTCATCCTGAATAATTTGCACCCTTCCACTCTGTTATTCCAGACAGGAGGGCCATCCCATCAAGTCTAGCGGGTTGCCATAGTTACCTAGCATTTATTTATCATACACAGTTTGGGATTTTTAATACACATCCAGGATACCGAAGTCGTGGTCAACCCTCTTCTTCAGTTTCCTCTGAACAGTGATTTTTTTGGACTCGCATTGTTATACACACTTGTTAATGCCTCCCTCCCACACTGGATGTCAAAGTCCCCCTTCTGCCTCCAGACAGAATGTCAGCATGGAATTAATGTGCGCTGGGGGATTCATCATCGGCCATCACAGCATCTGCTATGCTGTCTTACGCGTTTTTCCTATCACCCACCAAACTTAAATTTAAAGCTTCCTTAACAAAACCGGCACGTGTCCTCTTCCGTGCATGCTCCATGAAGGGAGATTGGTATCTGCCAGCTTCTCTGTCCGCAGGGGGGTGCCAGCAGTGGTGAAGCTGAGGGGCTGCAGGGGAGGGTAGAGGTGGGCAAGACAGAAGCGCAGGTGCGAGGACCTGGGGATGGGAGCAGAGACAGGAGGGACAGGAAAGGTGAAAACACAACCGTCTTGGCTCAGGTCAGCCTTCTCGCCTTGTGAAATTCCTACTTTCCCCCAGAGCTCCCCACCTCCATATTTATTCTCATTGCGTGTGTTCCTGTTCATGGAAACCTAGGGATCCCGCGTCCCTCCTCCCTCCTCGGCCCCACAAAAGCGCCCAGATCCATCGAGGAGCCTCCTGACTAGCACATGAACGTGAACTCATACATGCATAATTTATACAGACATGCGTCCGCTGACTGATGCCACAACATGCAGAGCTGTACAAAAGCAATGAAAAGAACTGCTCCTCGAATACGGGGCACAAATCAGCTGGCGGGGCCCCCAGTGGTATTGTGGGACACGTGCCTTCATAATGCTAAGATCTCCGCTCAGCCTCCGTGGAGCCAGCTTCAAAGGTGCCAGCATCTCAAACCACAACGTCTCTTTAGAACACAGTGACAACAGAGCCTTTTCTCACATTATTTGCAAGTTGCTCACCTTGCCCACTCTTCCAGCTTGACCTAATTGCCACCTGCCAGGCAGTGGTCCCGTGTAAAACACGGCCCTATTATATAGGAAGGTGGTGTGATCACGCAGCAGCTCCCATCCAAACAGCCAGATTGGAAGGAGCAGAGAAACGAGACGGTGGGGAAAGGGGTCAGGGTAAGAATTAAGAATTTGTTTCCCAGTTATTTATGAGGTTACCCATCCCTCCATACGTGCATATTTAAAAACAGATTGTTTAAAAAAAAATGGAAGAGAACAAAAACTTGCAAAGGGATTAGCCAAAGACAAAAAAGAATCTCACAGCTGGAGGCATTCTTTGTTCAGAGTTGGTCTGAAATCTGTTTCTCAGGTTGGAGCTGCTGGCACCTTCTTCCCGTTTCCACCAAGCCTGGCCTTTGAAGTGAGTCAAACACTGAGGGTCTGTTTTATCAAAATTACACCGTTGCTTGACCACGGTTTCTGGAGGTCTGGTCTTGGAGATGGAATATTAATGAACCAGAAAGGAGACAAAGAAAAAACCTACAGAGGGGTTGCATTTTTGTTCTGGAATCAGCTCCGTGAGAGATGAGTGAGTCTGTCATCCCATCAGCGGGTCTGAGTGGACTTGCAGAATCCATCTGAATCTTGCCTCAAAACAAGGCTGGGTTTTCAAGCAAGGGCAGGGGCATTTTCAGATGGAGGCTGAGGTAAGTGTAACGAGTGTGTTAGACGCATTCCTTGAAAATATCCAGGACAAAATGAACGTAACAATGTGCATCAACTGTACGAAAAAATTAATTAAAAAACAAACAAATAAGTACATAAATAAATACCGCAGACAAAAAAAAATCAGGACTTTGAAGAGAGCCTGTACATTACATCATTGCCTTTGTGGGGTGTACGGGTGTGCTCGCTGGATGTGGTGTAAAGCAAAATTCTGTCCATCGGGCTTTACATCTAGAACCCTGTCTGCAGCATGGGCAGCGACATGAAGACACACATTGGTTTTTGCTGGCGAGGAGCAGAGAATCCTGTGACTTGAACAGTCATGCGGGGGGACAGGTGAGCGGGTGGAAACTTGTCAATGGAAAGAAGCAGGTATTTCAAATTTACAAATAAAGTGAGACTCTGAGAAAGATACACGCTTTGGGGGAAATTTATAACAAAATTGGCTTATGACCATTTTGGTCTGTGTGTGGTTTGGAAACTAGCTCTCGCTCTTTTTTTTTTTTTTTAAGATTTTATTTATTTATTTGACAGAGACAGCCAGCGAGAGAGGGAACACAAGCAGGGGGAGTGGGAGAGGAAGAAGCAGGCTCCCAGTGGAAGAGCCTGATGTGGGGCTCGATCCCAGAACGCTGGGATCATGCCCTGAGCCGAAGGCAGACGCTTAATGACCGTGCCACCCAGGCGCCCCAGGAAACTAGCTCTCTCTTTATAAGATAACGTGTATCTGGCTGCACCGTATCCATGACCTGTCTAAAGCATGGGTTGACAAAATTGCAAAGCAGGTACAGTACTTTGTGCTAAAAAAGTTTAATTCAGGGGCTGCAGTGTGCTCAAATCAGCTCTGGGCACACTCTGGGACTTAGGAGATCCGACACTGGATTTATAGTTCCTTGTCCTTCACACCCATCCTTATTCTCCTAGAAATACCAGGAGTGGGGCTACAAACCTACTTCAGACGGCATTTCTTGGTCCTTTGCCAATCTCGTTTCTGGAGAATATGTGTTGGCTTTACCATGACGGTAAGCCTCAGAATATGAAGAGTGGGCTTTGCAACCAGCGGGACAAGGCATCTAAGCTCTTACGGTTTTCGAGACACCTTCGAATCCCACAGAGACCAGGTAAATGCAGGAACCAACATCACCCACATGTGAGGTCACTCATGGTTGTCCAGAAACATGGTTGCCTAGGGTCAAGCGAGGTCCTCTTCTCCAGACAATGACTGCCCCACCCTCAGACTTGATCTTGACCAGTAGAGATGAAGTGTTCCGACCTTCTGAAAACAGCTGGAAGAGTCCATCAATGACCTTGAGAAAACGGAAGTTGTTGCTCTGGCACACGGTTGTCAGGGAGGTGGTCCGCCATGGGGCTCCAGGTCGGCTTTCTGTCACGGAGCCAGTGTGTTTAAATTTGTTTAAATTAGCTGCAAGGAGAAGTTCCAGTCGATGTTTGGGTGAGAGGGAGCTGGATTTTCCTTCCACCGAAGGGCTGCTGTTCGCATCCAGCCACACGATACAAGTAGGCTGCTTCCACTGCACGATCCGTACCGGGGACATTTGGGGAGAGTTTTACACAAGGAAGGCAAACCCTGGGACATTTAAGAGCGAAACAGCAGACTAATGCTGCAGAGGAAGATATTTACTGGCTTAAAACAAACAAGCCTTCTTTGTTTCTGCAAAATCACACTTTTGATGTCAGGAAATTCGCAGGGCTGTCCACTGATTTTCACAAGCCATCACTTACCACTTTTTTTTTTTCTTAAATGCTTCCTCTGAAGCCAAACAAAGACAGTTTAAAGGGCGCCCTATGGAAATAAGTCCTGGGCTGAGCAGTTTGAGGCAACCCCCCAGCCCCGGACTTTGACTTTGAAGGCCACTTGTACAAAATCGGTAGAGGCGTAACTTGAGAGTGGCGCCATTTCTGACCAACTGGCACTTCTCAAGGCACCCAGTAGGTAGAGTAAGGTGAGCGAAGGAAGCAAGGATGTGCGCGCTTTGGGGAAAGGCCGTTGTTTGGCGGTTAGGCACCCTAGGAAGTAAAGCAGAGGACAGGCTTTGTCTTTGATGTCAGAGCTCAGCACCCTGTAGACTGGAGGCCAAAGCCATCCCAGCCCCTGTTTTCTGACTGAAGCTTTACAGGAACACAGCCCTGGCCACTGGCTTGAGTATTGAGTGTGGCTGTTTTCAACAAAGTCCTTATGACTCGCAAAATGAAAACTGTTCACTACCTGGCGCTTTATAGAAAACGTTTGTCAGCGCCTGCTTCCAAGCAATGGACAACGGCTGACATGTATCTTTGCATAATGACATGGGACTAAGAATAGAAGCTAGAAAGCAAGGAGTGGGAGCTCAAGATCATTTTAAATTCTCCCAGCTCTATACATTTGGGCTCTCTCACTTATTTTAGGAAATTGCGTCATCTACACAAATGCACTGAACCACATGCTAGGTAGTAACTGAGTTAAATTATTTCGTGACCATTGTGATAGATTTTCTTTCATTATTTCTCACTTTTGACTCTCTAAAGAGTTGTGCACAGAGCAAGAGCCAACTAGCATGTGCAGATTGCTGCATGGCTGGGGAAGAACTAATTCCCGTGACAGAGTGGCAAGCAGCACATCCTATGTTCCTCCTTAAATTGCCAAGCCTTTGTTACTATTTAAACAGACACTTTCTATATCTTCAGCTAAAAAAATGAGCCAGGGAGGGTTTCTGGGTCTTGGTAGCAGGCCAAATACTACTGAGCTTTATAAAATTAAAGGTGCTTTTCCAGGACCCAAGTAATATGGATTAGGTTATATAGAGAACTAGGTTTGAATATTTAAATAAAAAGCTTGCTCATCATTGAGGAGCTGAAAGCCCAGCTTTATTTATTTTTTTAAGTTATTATTTATTTGAGAGCGAGAGAGAGCAAGAGAAAGCAAAAGAGGGCATGAGCTGAGGGAAGGGCAAATGGAGAGGGAGAAGCAGATTCCCCACTGAGCAGGGAGCCCAACATGGGGCTGGATCCCAGGACCCTGGGATCATGACCTGAGCCGAAGGCAGATGCTTAACCCACTGGGCCACCCAGGCGCTCCTAAAAGCCCAGCTTTACACACAGATTTCCTTAATGGAAAAGATGTAAAACGCTCCAGTTAGATTGTGTGTTGTGCATCATTGGCAAAGGTGAAAGGGATTTGTCTTCCATTTGAATATGGAGAGAACTTTTCCTTTCCTTTGTCATTAGGGTCCTCCACTACTGGTAGTGAGAAGCACAATTCTGGGCAAAATGAACAGGGCTTGGTTGGAAAATATGTGACCCGTATCTTGTGGCATGTCAAGAAGAGTTTGCTTGACACGAATTTGTTCTAAAATGTAGTAATAAAAGGGGATGACCTGTGAGTTCTTAAGGCTCTGGGGAAGAGAATTTATGTATCATTCTCTAGAAATGTGAAGCAATGCATTGATGAATATTCACTGGTCCTCATTCCTTTTGTTGATTTCTGTTCTTTGGTACTTGTCTTGGGTATTGAAGTTCATAAATAAATTGCTCCTGATTTCTCCCTTGGAAATAAGCCTCTTTTTTACTTCTTACTTTTATAGCAAGTATTTCCAGCATTTTGGAGAGTTCTCACAAAGCATTTGACTAAGAGATGCAGTAGAAAGGGAAAGGCTTTTGAAGGAAGTCAACACAACATTTGCATCCCAATGGCAAGACTTAATGGCCAGCCTGATCTTGGGAGAGTGGACCTTATGTATCTCTTTGACCTTCATTTTACCTATCTATAAAATAGGTGGTATCTGAAAATTAAAAGAAAGAATGCAAAGATAGCTGGATTCTTCTAGGCTCTCACTGGCCGTGTTTGCAGATAGGGTCAGGATAATAGTCTCCAGGCAATTCCCTCAAGTCATTGAAGCAGGTGGTCCCATTGAACACCTGGCTCCTGATATGCTAACTCGGTGAGCTTGAGGAAGTCTCTTTACACAAGCTGCCATCTTATTGTGTATAGTTGGGGTGATGTCCGCCCCTCGTCACCAAGCCGTGAAGCCTGAGCGAGACTGTTTGTGGACTGTGGCTCTCAGAAACCGGTCACTGTGACTGTAACTCAGCATTGCTCCTCTCCTTGCCAGCTAGGGCTTTGTTGGGAGGTGATATCTGATGACTTCCTCCCTCTTTCTTATCAGTCACCATCGAGAAAGCTGCTTTTCACTTCTCTGCATATTCCTGTGTTCAGACATTGCACTTTCTTTACTACAAACCACTCTGTTTTAGTCTCCTCTCACCAATTTATCTGATACTCTCGAATGTGATAGAGCCCAACGCTAAGCTACCACCCATTTCTCCTCTGGGGAGCAGCGTGGGTGGCAGGAATGACACATCATAGACTGGACACCCTGGAAAACAGAAACATATTTTCTCACATTCTGAAGACTGGAAGTTCAAGGTCAGGGTGCCAGTAGGGTTGGTTTCTGGTGAGACTTCTCTTGTTTGGTCACAGATGCCTGCCTTCTCATGGTGTCCCCACATGGCCTCTTCTCTGTGTGTGTGTGGAGAGGGAGAAAGCTCTCGAGTCTCTTCCTCTTCTTATGAGGACACCAGCCCTGTAAGATGAGATCCCTCCCCTGGCATGTCGTTGAACCCGAGTTGTCCCTTTCAGACCCTGTCTCCAAATATAGTCACGTTGGTGGTGAGGGCTTCACCTTATGAATTCTGGGGGACACACTTTGGTCTCTAATAAGGCTTCTGGGTTTCTGGGGAGCCCATCCTAAGAATCTGCCTCAGTCTGGCTTGACTCTCTCCTGTGCTGGGACTCCAGCCACGTGGAAGGATGAAGACCTAACCCCCACCATGACCACCAGGCTCTTTGACAACCGCTCCCTCTTGTACTCGGGGAAGTCTAAGCAATACTTTAAGAAATGGAATCTGTTCTTGGGATGTTTCCTGTAAGAGGAAGCAGTTCATAGTTGGCCCTGAAATCATACACTTTGTTGCACCCTACACTCCATCGCCTCTGGGGCCAGAAAGCTTCTGACATCACTTGATGCTCCAACAATGCGATCGTCAGGGGTCTTGCTGTCCCTTCACCTTCCTTTGAGGACATCTTTGTCCCCAACACTGTCTGGGAAGGAACTGCAAAGGAGACGCAGAAACTCTGTCAGGAAAGCAGGGTGAGGAGCATTTTGGAAAAGCACGACGCGTTGGCACACACAGTGTGCTCACCACGCCCTCAGGTGGGACTCTAGAGCCCGCAAGCCCGCCCCAGGAAGCCCGGGTATTGCTCTCGGGGACGGCCATTTTGGGATGAAAGGCTCTTTTGTTGTTCAGAAGTGCCTGACGATCAGCTGGGTCAACACGAGAGGCATGAAGTCTCCAGCTTCCACGAAGAAGGGCGGACCAAATGCCAAAGAAGTCATGTGAAATACCGCGCAAATCAGATTTATAAGTAAAGTGGAATTCCTACCCCACTCCTGATGCACAGACGCTGCTTTTCTGGACTGATGCCAGCGATGCCGTCGGAAGCCGGATCAGATGCTCACCTAGGAGACCCCAACGCCCCGTGGAGGGTCTCTGCCGCGTCCGCGTGGGAGGGAGAACTGGGGCTCTGACGGTTTGTCCCGCAAGGAGTGTCAGACCGGGTGAAGGGACGAGGCCCAGGAGAAGGTGGCCGTGGCTTCTTTGAGCGGTGGTGACTCTACGCATAGAAAGCCACAGTTTCTAATCCCCCCAACTCGCGCCTACCGCCCGTCGCCAGTTGCCATTGTTTTCTCTTCTTAGCAAGCACAAGGATTTTACATCAGTCAGAAAAACATCGGAATGGTTATTGAGAAAAGACTCTAAGAAGATCTCTCATCAGAGAGCTGAACTCCAACATTCCACCAAAACATCCAGGTTCTACCCCATGGACCGCTGCTGGCAGTAAGCTTTCCAAGGAGTAATTTTAGCACACGAAAATTTACCACTCTGACTCTTACTCGGATCAAAGTTTTAAAACAAGGAGTTTTCCTTCACTTCTCATGAAAGCTGACTGGGCTCTGCGGCATCATTGGGTCTGAGCTAAGGAGCCAGAGCCTGTGTCACCAACCCAGTTTCTACACTTAATCCCCCAAACTCACGCAAAAAAGAGACGTGGCCAACAGAATTCTCCTTTCTACAAACAGCTACCTTTCAGAAAAACATACTTCGTACTTTATTGCTCACACAGACACCTCCCGAGACTCCCATTTTCAAAACCACTAATCTCTTTGGTTTCAGAATAATTTTGGAGAAACCTTACAAGGCCCCCTTGCTTTTCAGAGATGCATGTGCCTGATTCCGGGCTATGCTCCTTTTGGGCCAGAAGGCAGCTCACAGTTTTGAGAATGTTCTTCCTTTTTCTTCTTTGTCTCAGACATCACTGTCCTGACAACTTGGAACCACTTGGCCTTCTGCAGGACGGGAGGGAGAGTGAGCCCCTTTGCTCCGGGTCAGCTGGCACACATCTTTCTATGCTTACATCTATAAAGAACAGAGAATAGACTCATTAAATCCCATATTTTTCAGATAACTCAATTGAGTAAACTGACAATGATGTTATCTGCGGGCCTGTTGTCATGTTTGATCAAGTTCTTTACAGAGCTGTATAATCTCCCATAAAACCTGCCTGAGTCGTAGAGTTCAGAGGAATCTTTGAACAGAGCTTGTCTTCTGTTGCTTCCAGAATCCAAGGGGCAGAGGCGGTGGTGGGGGGAGCAACATTTGAGAGGCTCATATCATTCCCATCGAGTAATTCTTAAATTGGTTATTTTAAGAAAATGCAAAATAAAAAATCTTTCCTCATCTTTGACTTTTACTGTTCTGCTATAAAACCCCACTCAGGGCATGAAATGATGTATATTTTAATTTATTTCTAGAGTGAAAAGAGGCACTTCAAGATCATACCTTTTTAAAGTTGAAATGTATCCAATGTGTTCATCTCCCAGGCCTTGTGCCAAGTGTCCCACAGGCGTCAACTCGTTCAGTGCCTGTGAAAATCCAGACTATTCATTCCACTTTGGAGATGAGGAAATCAGGGCTTTAGCAGAGTGACTATCATGTCAGGGTCACACAGGAAAGAAAACGCCTCTGAACTTACTGAGAACAGGGGCGATTAGGTCTATCCATCTGTCTGCACCCGTTAGGGTCCCAGTGGGAAACATGCGTCAAATAGGAGAACTCAGAAACTCCTATCCACACAGGGGCTCATCACAAAGGTGTGGGTGAGGTGTAGGGGTCTGGGGGCCTCCTTCCAATGAGCTGTTATCTCCCGAACCCTGAGCAGTGGGAGGAGGGGACAGAGCACCTGCCGGAGCCTGCGAAGAGACACAGGTATATAGAAAGGGATGCCGTGGGAGGACCTCCAACCTTCATGCCAGGGAACAGCAGCCCGAGGGGAACCTGGCAGGGGTGGAGCCAAGACCTCCATCTCCGCCTCCACTCCCCAGCTGGGGAAACCCACCAACCCCACCCAGTCCTCCCCCGGAGCCCAGAGGGCACAGAGTCCTGCTGATGCAGCCCGGGGACCAACTCCCTGCCTCTGCATGCAGCTGGGTCTCAGCTCTTAGCATCTGTCCTGACTTCCCACCTGCAACCCTGCTTCTCCCCATACGGTTCAGCCAAGCTCACTGCCTGTCTCCTGCCTGGTGTCTCCCTCTCTCTCCTGGACTCCCGCAGAGGGATACAGATGGCCCACAGTGATGACAAAGAAGGCACCTTTGTTTTCAGGGACAGACATCTAGACGAAAACCTGTAGCACCAACACAATGCAGGTTGAGGAAGGCCAGGCGAGGCCGGGAGCTTCTCTGTCCTAGAGTGGCCGGCCCTGGAGGCCATCCTGTCCCACCTAGTTTGGGGACCAGCGCGGGGATGACATTCACTCATGTTTTAACCATCAGATGTTACTACCATTCGTTAGCACTCCTGCCGATGCACCTGTGGGAGGCTGTCCACACTCATGAATCACTGCACTTGTGCATTACTTCACCTACCCACTCATTCATTCATTCATTCATTCACTCATTCATTCATAAACATATAATAAGCACATGCAATGGACATGCATTAACTTACTCTGTGCTGGAACAACAAGGAAACTTGAGATGCGGTGTGTCTTCAAAGAATTTTCAGGCTACTAAGGGAATAAAACATCCCCACAAATAATTGTAATTCACTTTGGAAAGTGGCAAAACCCACGACAGGTAAAATGTGTTCATTGTTGAAGAAAGGGGTGATTACTGCTATCTTTAAGTCAGATGCTCAAGGTTCAAGTTCATCCCTAGTGGAGAATTTCCTAGAACCGTCTTCCTAGAAACCTGGAATCATTTGGTCCCAGGACTGGGTTCTGGACTGTGAACTCCTTTAGAAAGGGACCCTCTGACTGACGCTGTCCGGTGTCCAATGACACACGGCCTGATCCTGTCCATCAACGGGTCCTTGTGTGGTCAGCTCCTCACAGGGCGTCCCTCTCTCTTCTCAGGGCTCGCAGGGTGAGAGGTGGGTCCAGCCGGCGTGTGCTCAGCCACAGCCGGGTCGGGCTGCCCGGGCTGGGTCTGAAGTGTAAGGAAGTGAAGCTGTGTCCCCAGGTGACCCAGCAAGCCCAGGTCAAGGCCAGGTCACCCGGTGTCCAGGATGGCACTCCGTCTTCATCATCCCACGCTGGTGTAAAACTGGGTAAGAGGGAGCTAGATGGGATAAAGCGAATCTTCTCTTTTATTAAGTTAAAATCAGTTCATAATGAGAAGTGATGCTGCCAGGCTTGCAGACACAGTGTCTTGTCCTCTCTTTAAGCCTCCATGGAAGCGGTCCCTGTGTTTGAGAACTGTCTCTCCATGTCTGTGCTCCTTACTCTCTTGGGAGCCTCTGGGGACCAGAATCTGTACCTTATCGGTCCCAGTGGCTGCTCTACCAAGCAGTGCCTGGCTCGTGCTTCCTGAGAGAATGCCAGCACTGACCCGTTCTCCCTTTCTGTAGCATTTATAAATCTGTAGCACCCATACCCACTGCAAACACACAAAGTGCCTTTTATTGATGTTCTTTCGCCCTATTGCCGATAGTTCTTACTAAGATACTGTCAGAATATGACATCAATGCCCACTTTATGGGTAAGGAAATGGGGCCCGTGGTCTACTGAACAATGGGAGCTAACATTCGTCAACCTGACTCTGTGTCGGGGACTGTGTGAAGCACTTTGGATGCCCTGCCCCACCTTGTTCTCAGGAGAAATCTGTGAAACAGTGAAATTATGATCTCCAGGTTTCATATGATGAACTGAAACACAGAGACGCCTAGTAAAGTCCCCCAAATCACCAAGCGGTGAAAGGGATGAGCTGGGATTTAGGAACAACTGGTTTCGCTTTAGTGTTCAAT
Source organism: Ailuropoda melanoleuca (assembly GCF_002007445.2). NCBI lineage: Eukaryota > Metazoa > Chordata > Mammalia > Carnivora > Ursidae > Ailuropoda > Ailuropoda melanoleuca. The sequence goes on from NC_048221.1 coordinate 140,683,213, forward strand.
ACTTATTGACTTTAACCACAGGGCAAGGTTGCAGAGCTGGCCGGCCCCAACACACCTTCCTTTGGTTAATGGCTAGCTTTATGACGTTGAGAATGTCTCCATCTCTTAAGCCTTGTCTTCTCCATCTTTGAGAAGTTACACTAACACCCACCTCACTCATACAGGTCTTGCCCTGTGCGTCCTGCAGAGAAAACTGAGATCTAGCCATCGGTCTCTGGCTTTCATAGCGCCAGCATCTCTGATTGAATTCTTGCATCCTCAACCCTGCTTGATATACCAAGGAAGTATGCCCACCATCTGCCCAGGCCTGGACCCAAGAAAAATACTTCTTCAAATTTTGAAGGTCAGAAGAATGTTGGAAAAGAACTCACTATTCGAAAGCTTAACATCTAAATGTTACCATTTCATATCTGTGTGACCTCGAGTAGTTCATGTCAATTCCATGCATTTACTGTCCACATCTGGAAAATAATCATAGGAACAAGTACAACAACAGTAATTCTTGTCAATTGAATAATATGAAGATAAGTGGGAGCATGGTAAACAGGTTTTAAGAATAATAATGACCAGTGAGATGTATGATCATTGTTCCTACAGATTCATTCGTTCCACATTATTGGAACTCAGAAACGCCAATGGTTGAACTGAGCGAGTAACCCAGCAGGTAGGACGACAGTCTCGAGTCCGAGGGTTCAGGTCTTGGTCCGTGGATACAAGCCGTGCTCCCCACCTTCTCTGCCCAGAGATAATCCTTCCTAGCAAGCGATGTAGCAGAAAGCTCATGTGTTCTGGAATGAAACACCATTCTGTGACCTTGGGCAACCTCCTGAATGTTTTAATATATCCGTGGATATTTATACTTACCAAAAGGGGACTATAATAATTCGCAGGGCTGCTGTGGGAATAAAGAGTGATGCTCAAGCTACAGAGATTAGCTCAGGGTTAGACCTGAAAAAAATATGTTTTCTTCTTCCTTTGGATAGAACTCTTTATGAAATGGAGGGAAGACATGGGAAATTTTAAAGCTCATAGTTGCCGAGTGTTACTACTGACAAATAAAATTGCTGGTCCTTCTCTCTTCTCCTTTGCCAACGCTTTGATCATTTTCTTCACTTCAGACTCCATTTGCAAGATGGGAAGTGTCCAGGAGAAATATCCCCAGCAGAATGTTTGCATTCTTACCAAATAAAGGCTGCCTATTTGAGGAGAGGAGAGAGTGTTTGTCCTAGTTCCCTGGTAGAAGCCACATTCTCTCTCCTTCTTCCAAACCACCGATGTGCTTGTGTATCTCTTTTCATACCTTGCGTAAGAGCCACCCACATGCATGAATGGATAGACGTGAAATAGGTTTGGGGAGCTGAAAGATCTGGCCATAACTTCAGGTCAACAGTTTTTATTTCTGATACCACGGGACCATCGTTGTGATTTTAAAAGCTTCAGTCCAATCATCTACAAAATGGGGATCAAATGAGGCAAAATGTGTAAAAGTTCTTAACACAATATCTCAAAGATAGTAGAAAGTTTATAAATTTCTATTTCTCATCATCTTCCCCCACAAGAGCATAATTTGAATTTTACGTAGCTCTGTAGAACCCATAATGAGGAGAACGTGTCCTACACAAAATATGCTCTTGGTAAATGCTTACAGAGTGAAATTGAGTTATAAATATATAGATAGTGCAATACGCTAGGGATACAACAATATTCTTTGTTATAAAAAGCACCAGCTCAGCACACAATTTTGTGTATTTTGAGTGTAGGCATTGTCATTTTAGCTGAAAACCCACAGCGTCCAAACTCTTTTTTTTTTTTGGTTGGTTGATTTTTTACAGATGATCTTGAGAGAGGCAATGGTTTCAGGGAAAGAGTAAACCATTTGGAGTCAGAGTTGAATGTAAACACATCTCTTAGGCTACATGAACTTGGGGGATTTATAATATTTTATTGACTCAAAGGTGCCATTAATTAAGAAAAAGTATATGTACCACTACAATGAAACAAAACACTGCCATTACAGTGAGGCATGATTGCTGATGCATTAAATGCAAGATGAATCCTTATTTCAGAGGTGTTAAGGGGAAATGGGATTCAAGGACGTATTTTATTCAACTTCTATGATCCTCAGTTTTTCCATTAGAATAATAAAGCTGAAGATAACTAAGAAGATATTGAAAGACTCACATGAAAAAAGAGTATAAATGTCCTTTTCAAACTCTAAAATACTGCAAATATTATTTATAGACAAAGACTTCTTTTAATGAAAAGCAGCTTTGAGATATGAAACCTCTCTTCCCCTCCTGGTCTATTTTTGTGCTAAATGTTTCTCGGTATTGTTTTCTCCCTTGGCAATGCCCTTATTGGCTATTTATGAAATGTCATGACCAGAAAGCTACATATTTTGTGTTTATTTAAGTATAATCATAGAGAGTCCCTGGATTTGTGCTAGTTGGCTTAGGTGTGGACCTCTCAAAGGGGTTGTTTATTTGTTTTTACATTTTAATTGTTTTTAGTAGTTATCCAAATACAACATTTGTAGTTTAATAATTCCTCAAGAAAAATTCAATGTCCCATTAAGATTATTCACTTAAAAGAATTAACATCAAATCCAACCAAACCCAGAGAACACAAATAAGAAAGCCAATGTCACAAAAAGAAAGAAAGAGAGAGAGAACGAACGAACGAGCCAGATCAGGGAAAGAGCTGATAATGAACTGTGCTTTGGAATTTTTCAAATACATCCAGGATATCAGATGAACACTTTAATGGCACCCTCAACATATTCATTTGACTTCAAATTTTGGGAAGGGGTGGGGGAAGAGATGCTTTCTGGGATCTCTGTTACACTCAGTGTCAAATGACACATCTAAAGGAGTACATGTCATTTAAATGAAAAAAGTTAAATGTTGCATATTCATTGTCTCCTGGGCTTTTGCCAATACCTCTCGATGTGACAAGCACCAGTGCCAAGAAATACTATGATTAATGCCTTGTGAGGCCCTCCTGTGTTTCTGATTTTGTAACTCCACTCCTGCTGCCACTGGAAGAAATGGTAACCGTTCGCTAAATCTGATTCTTTTTGGGTAAAGCTCAATGAGCTAATGACACTCAAATGTTTTGCAAGTTACAAAGAGGGTGGAAAACTGTAGAATACCACAATGAAGGCATTAACAAAGTCACAGTATTTGACAGGAATAATTTTCAAAACTTAAGAAAGAGCAAGTCCCCTGTACATAGTCCAACGTTCACCCTAGGGATGAACCCAGGTTTCTGCACAGATTGCATTAAGGTTATGTTCCCCCATCTGTGAGCATTTGACTAGAGTGTGTCCTTCACTTAGGATATCTTCCTCCCCCACCTCTCCCCTGTTGGGATCCTACACGTTTCCTATTTCAACTGTGCTTCCCTCCTCCCATAAAATGTTCACATCTCCATGCATCTCTCTCTCAGAAAGCATTTCACTTTACACATTCCGCATACACTCACAATAGCTCTCATTCCAGTTACTCGGGGATGTAGAGATGTCTGTCTCCCTCTTAGATTTGAATTTCTATGTTTTATTCATATTTATAATCCCAGGGTTTATGCATAGAATTACTCAATATTTGTTGGTTACATTTTATTTTAAATAATAGAAAAAAACCCACCTTTGTCATAGGGCCGGGGAATGAGATGTTATTTGATGCCATAAAACAATGGTTGTCACATGAAACAATGGAGGGCACCAGTCACATGCTGCACTCTCATGCCCGACAATGGCCCCAGGAAAGCCAACTCCACCCTTCACTCCCACTGAGGAAAAACATAGATCCAAATAAATGAAAAGCGTATTATAAAAAGAGAAATCATTAAATTTGCAAACCTAGTATTTTGTTTTAGTAGTAAAATACTTAAGACACACCTCAACTTTTTGCATGCTTGGTTTGGTAATTCTACACTTGAGAACGATTGTCACGGGACAGTGCTCGCTGAATTTCCCACGGCGATTGCCTCAAACCTCACCCACTCCCTTCCAGTCACCAGACACACTCCAATCTCCAGAAATGTACTTTACTTTGTCTCTTATCCATTTCTCCCCATTGGCCCCACGGACATTTGGGTCCGATGCTTCTGGGCTGTCTGGGCGGTCCTGTGAACCGCAGGACCTTCAGCAGCAGCCCTATTGCCAGTAACAATCCCCAAGTCATGACGATCAAAAATGCCTCCAGACATTGCCAAATCCTCCACTTGGAAAGGAGAGATCGCCCCAGTTTCCAATGACAAACACAGAGACTCCTCTGGCCACGGTCCCTTAAAGCGGAGGACGGAGACTATGAAGCTAGCAGAGCTGAAAGGAGACATGGGTCCAGGGGGCAACTGCGTATTGAGAGAAGCCCAGAGTGGTTAAATACAAGAGTGAAGAGCAATGTTTCTAGAATAGAAACGTGAGTATATCACTTTTTTGGGGGGTGGTGTGCAGAGGGAAGAGGGAGAAAAAGCAGCACCAAGCCCCATGCAGACCCTGAGATCACGACCTGAGCCAAAATCAAGAGGCAGAAGCTTAATCGGCTGGGCCCCCCCGGCGCCCAAGCACGTCACTCCTGTGTTTCAAGCCCTGCCCTAGCTCCCTGTCCCCGGAGAGAGAACGCGGCGGAGCGCGTGGCCAGGGCCCGTAAGGAGCTCGCTCAAGGTCTTGACGCCCGCTCTGTGGCCTCACCAAGTTACTCCCAGGCGTTTGAGTGTATTGTGTTCCCTCGGCCTACCTTCCTGGCAGACATCTGTGTCTCTAAATGCCATAGTCGACATTTCTTCGCATGCGTGTCTGCTCCCCGCCACTAGAATGCAAGTTCCATGAGGCCTAACTGTTGGAGGACAAACTCCTAACTCACCATTTCGTCCCCAGCACCTTATTCGATAAGGATGGTGGAAAAACGAGCACAAGTCTTTTTATTTTGGCGAGTAGACTGGCTAGCCTGGAATTCCCTTCTCCCCCTCATTTTGTTCATTCTTAGAAATTCAGTCTAATGCCCCTGAAAAGCCTCCAGAGACTTAGATCTTCTTCTTTGATTTGAATGTGCCCCGCGTGTGCTTCCCCAAGAGCTTAACGTGCACATTCGCTCACATGCCAGTCCGATGCCCGCCCTCCACTCCCTCCATCGCCGAGAGCACGGACCCAGTGGCATCACCCTGAGAATCTCAGTATTTAGTGCTGGTGCTCGGCTGGCAGAAAATGTTTTATTTTTTAAAAAAGAACATCTCTATCATTTACTTTTAGCTTTTCTTTTTTGAGTCCAACATAAGCTATGTCTCATCCTGTGTATTTTCCACAGAAAACACATCGAACACAACATCTGGCAAAGAATACGCTGTTAGTGAACACACCGTATTTGTTGCTTCTTTGTCGTTATCTGAAGCTTTGGGAGCACGTGCCGTGTGAAGTCTCAGTGAAGCGTGCTCGGGGATAGAAAAGATTGCTCCCTGGCTGCAGAGTGCTTGGATGTTTCTGAAGGTCGTCCATGCTCCATCTACACCCCCTTGAGCTCCTTTTTCTCTTTAGTATTTGCCTGCCCAGCTTCAAGGTGCCTCTGTCTGCAAAGGTCTGCCTGGGACTGTTCATTGAGGGTGACCCTCCACTACCAGTCTGCAGGCATCTGGAGCATCTTGGGAGGTCCTCCCCACCTGCTACTCTGCCCCCAAAGAACAGGGAGTTAGAAACTCAACTACTCCCGGGGGTCCAGACACTGTGAGCACAGCTTTGAGCCCACAGTCTCTTGGCCAGGAGCAAACCTTTGGGCCTTTCCTGAAGTCACATTCTTGCTTTGCTTCTTCCCTTCTCCTATCCTGGTTCCCCCAATCCCATACCTGCTTCTCCTTGGAAGACTTCCTTAATAAATCACTTGCACACACACACTTGTCTTAGGGTCTGCCTCTAGGGAGCCAGTCTAGAACAATCTCTCCCTCTCTACTAATTACTTGTAGGGAAAGAGGGCGGGGCTGGCTACATAGTTTATGGGGTTCACTGCAAAATGAAGATGTGGGTCTCTTTAAAAAGTACTACAAATTTCAAGCAACAGCAGACCATTCAACTGAGACTCAAGAGTTGCGCGCCCTGATGTCAGCTCCGCTGGCTAATAGCATTCAAATTTCCCGCATCCAGCGGGAACAGCTAGCTAGTGACACAGATGTACAGAGTTTGGACGGATCCTTTCCTTTTCTCTAAACAGTTTTTATTCAAAGTATTATCAGTATAAAATTAGCTATAGAAATGGAAGACATATGGGACATCTTAAAAAAAAAATAAGTCCAGCAAGATGATCTATGACGCGTAAGGGAATTTTGAGATTCATTCCTCCTGGCAAAATTCTGAGCACACAGTAGTCACTCCAAACATACTCATTGACTAAGATATTTAAAATTTTTGAGTTTTTTTTTTAATTGGTTTCCTTTGTATTTGACACTGTGAGAAGCACATAGGTTCAGAAGAGGTGAGTTAGAAAAGATGAAGGATCTCGGTAATCACAATGATTTTGCAGATGGGAAAACCGAGAGTGGTATATTTTAATGAATTCTGTGTGGTCATATGCCTGATATATGATTGCAAAGAATTATGGTGTTCATTGCTTCCCAAGAACAACAGGGTGTGATTTATAATTGTTTGTGGAAATTGTATTAATATAAACTTGAAATATCACCAGAGGGGCAGTGAAGCTGTGTCAAAAGACAAGTCTGCACACGCGTGATTTATCTATAGCATGTAACAAGTCACCACAAAATTCGGCAGCTTCAAACCACATGCATTTGGCTTGAAGAGGGAGCTGGGGAGCGGAGAGATGGAGAAATGGGGCATTTCGCAGGGAAGGGGCCGGGTGGAGAGATGGCAAAGCTCAGAGGCTGTTTGTGTTCATGTGAGAACAGATCTCCGGCTTTAGACAGAAAGCCAGACATTATGTGTGGGAAACTGGGAAGACGTGTAAGATATCTGTATACGCAAGTGACAAGAGCAGTGGTGCCATTTCGGGTGTACCAGCTGCAGGTATGAGAACCTAAGAGGAGGAGGGGTGAGCCAAGTAAGGGTGTTGTGAAGTTCGGGCTTCATGGGAAGTTATGGAAGCAATCCTAAAGACGTAGCCGTGTCCAGAGAGGAAGAGGATGGACAGCTGAGGGGGCCAGTGGATGTTCACCCCGCCCCGGGTGACTGTGGGATTGGTGGGCGGTGGGGGAGAAGGGGCGTTAAATGACCAGATGACATTACAGCTCAGGCCTGGGCATGCCATGCCCATTCACCCTCTCCCCCAAGCTCCTCACAGATTCCCAGATTTCCCCTACGCAGAACCTACTATGAGTAGGGAAGCTGTTTGTAGGAAGAATAGCAAATGTAGGAAGCAGGTGTTTGAGTGAACCCCTCAGATGCCAACAAGAACTCCAGATTCTGGGTCCAGGAGGCTGTATGCTGGTTTAGGGGCTCAGGGGCCAGACTGGACCCATTAATGATCCACAAGGAGCTGTCCTGCCGGGGGCCAGGGAAGTTATCTCAAAGGACAAGTCCGGGGTATAATAGTTGTCTATGGCCTTGTAACAAAATATCCCCACACTTAGCCGCTCAGCACAGCACGCAGGGTCTGAGGTCAGAAATCACGGAGCAGCTAGCAGGATGCTGCCGGCTCAGGCTGTCCCGCAAAGGTTGCCATCCTCGCAAGGCCCGAACATCAGCTTCCAAGGAGCTAACCACAGGGCTGGCGGCTGGAGGCAGGGGTTCCCTGGCATGGGAGGCTCTCCTGGAGCAGCTGGCTTCCCTCAAAGCAAGTGATGAGAGACCAACAGAGGGGGAAAAGAGAGAGGGGGGGAGAGACAGAAACAGAGACGGAGAGAAGAGAGAAAGAAAACTAGACAGAGACAAAGGGAGAGAGAGACAGGGAGAGAGAAGGAGCTTTGTGACCTGGTCTCAGTGTCAGACACCACCCTGTCCTCCCTATTCTGTGTGTGAGACAGTGTCCAGCTCACACTCTAGGGGAAGGAAACTGTCTCCACCTCCTGAAAGGAAGACTATCAAAGAATTTGTGGATCTATTTTTAAAACTACCACAGGGAGTGAACTGGGCTGCGAGTGAACGTGTCAGGAAGCTGGAGAAAGCACCGGGCGGGGGAAGGCCCCGCTGCCTGCACAGCCGGAGCGCGGGGAGGAGTGCAGCACAGGGCGCTGGGGCCACGGTGGGCACCACGGCTCCCGGCCACGGGAGAGGTGTGGGCAGCTCCGCACCGGTCCCGGCCCGAGGCCACAGCCACGGGCTCACGGGCCTTCGAGATTACGCGATATTTCAGTTGCCTGAATTTTCATTCTTCTCGCCCCCAGAGTGTTCCAGAATCAAACCCGATCACCAGATAGTAAGGAAATGGTTTAGGTGCGCCTCCCTGAAAACTTGAAATAGGCAGATGCCAACACACACGGGGCAAGGAAGCGCGCTGTGCAGGCGTGGACATCTCGAGGGCCTGCAGCGCTCACGCTCATCGCCCCAGCACCCCCACGCCCGCCCCCACGTTCCTCCACCAGACCGCCCCCCAACCCCCACCCCGGCCGCCGCGTTCCTCCGCCAGACCTGCCCCTTCCAGCCGCTGTCCCTCTGCGTCCGCGGCAGCACGCAGATTCTGCTCCTCGGGCCACGACGATGACGGACGCGCAAAGTACACGGTGGGTGACTGGTGACCCACCGCGCGCGGTCTCCTGGCTCCCGGAAGAATCCCACAGCTCCTAAACTTCTCTGATTTGGACTCTGAGCCAAGACAGCATGATCTTACTGTCGCCCCTCCCTGGGAGGCTTAAAAAAACCAAGTTAATAACAATTGCAGAGCATTTACAGCTGAAACATCTGAGATCCCTTGGCTCCATTTTCAGTGCTGGGGAAAAAGAAAAGACCAGAGGTCTGCGGGGGAAGCCCTTCAAGGCCACATCGCAGGGGCAGACCCCGAGGATCCGGAAATGTGTGCTCCATTCTGGGCTGCGCGTCGCAGGCTCTGACTAGTGGTTCCCGACGTCCTAGCAACTTCTGGCCTACGGGCCCCCTCCCTATATTGCAGTTTGCCATTTCTGCTTGTCAGCAAGGTAGGGAGGACTTTCTCCCCACTCAAACCTCCAGGGTTGCATTAATTTTATTTATTTATTTATTTATTTATTTATTTATTTATTTATTTATTTATTTATTTATTTATTTATTTATTTATGGCTTCCATATGTTCACCTGTCTCTTAGTTTGCAATATCGTCTGCCAAGAAACCCGAGATTCGAAGGAGGACCTTTGAGCAGCAACCCCTGTGCTATAATTAAACGGCTTCTGCCTTGAGTCCACTGCACACACCTCGAGAAGGCACCTGCAAACCCCCCCCCCCCCTCCCCCCCATCAAACACCTCCAGGAGGCGTCCCTACTTACCTGGCTTCCGGTCAACCTGTTACTCCCAGAGCTCTCTGAGGCTAAGTAGGTCTTACTGCAAATAGGGTCCACCGCCTTCTGCTCCATTATCTCCACCATCGCCAGACTGTGCTGTCTCCTGGGACCCGCACCACGGAGCCACTGTAGAGAATAGTGGGGGGTAAATGCAGTTCTCATGTGACCACTCTTCATTCCACAAAACAAAATGTAAAAAATAAAGAAAAAAATAGGATGCACAGTGTTCAATTGGCCTCCTATGTTCTGACACAATGTTTTTCTTTTATGAGGGAGGTTTCTTAGAGTGTAGAAAAACGTGTTTCAGCAAAGGAAGGCCAATTTTCAAAACCACTCATTTGGCAAATACACAAGCTCTCAAGCTGGAAAGCCCTGCTTCTGGTTCCTTGCAGTTTACCTAATCCAAAAGCAATGGGAATCACGTTGAAAAAAATGATCAACTCTGCCAATAGCCTTGGGCTTTGCTCGCGTAGTAACAAACACAAAGGGAGGTGACGATAAGGGGCTGCTCATGCGATTGAAATGCACTGCCATCCGCACAGAGCACCAACGCCCGCTCCAAGAGCTACCAGGCACAGAATTTATGGCGCCCTTTAGTTTACAGCTGTACCGCCCTCACTATAAATGCTTTCATGGGATCAGCTGGTTTATTCCTTGGCTAATAACCCATCCATTCAAGCTGGAATGTCTGAGTCAAGAGTTTCACTTCTACAATATGCAGTGTTTGATCAGACAATAATCGATAGATCTCCTCTTTCTAACGCCATTATCAACTTCCATCATAAGTTTCTCACCGTCGTATGGATCAAGTTCCCCCAAATAACGAATAACAGTGCTCGCACTCTTACAAACTGGCTGGCATTCCAAGTCTGCAGGAGCCCCTATAAATCTGCTTTCCAGCATTATTCAATGATGCGTCTTCAGCATATTCTTTTTCTTGATGTTGAATTGCATGTGCTTACCAGAGCAGAATCAATGAGGGATAAAAATGCTACAAGGATATCTTACTACAGCCATTCTCTTCTAAACCATCCATTTGCAAGAGATTGACTAATTAAATCACGCCTTGGGTCTTCCTTTTAGCAAGAAAATGCAGTTAGCTAATCTGAGCTCATATGCTAACACTAGAAATAGGCGTTTTTCACATAGGACACAGGACCGGAAGTCCCACAATATATTCTTCCTTATTTGTTGTTAGTGCCTGTGGACCCAGGCCTGCAGCCACAGCCACACAAAAATGGGCTTCTGAGCAATCACACCATTTGGGTCCTCCATACAAATCACACACCCTCACTCGGCTTCTTGACCTTTATTCATTAATTGATTCAGTAAATGTTTATAAAGCATGCAATGTGCCCCAGGCAACACTGACCTCCTTACCTGTTTTCTGGCTGTGGCTTCACTCACCCCTATGGTTCTGTCTTGTTCCACACCTCTGGCCCTCAGTTTTTGTTTCTCTTCTCAGTTACAGTCTGGGAGCTTACCTCAAGCCAGATATTTTCAACCAGCCCACTGTCCTCCTAAGGAAATAATGAGATGATATAACGTGAATAACACTAAGATACAAGACTGAGTATTCCAGTGCTAACACCTTCTTGACATCCTATAAATAGTGACGGGGGGCAGTATGGACCCTCAGATCCTGCCTGCTCCTAGGAAGACTTTTCTGTAGGAAAACAACTAATCCAAACTAGTCCTAAGATTACTAGGGAGATGCAGGGGACCCGGGAGAGCCAGACAGCCTTTCTAAAGAACAGATCTGAAGGACTCACACTTCCCCAAAGCTCAAGGCAATGTGGTACTGGCATAAGGATACACATAGAGATCAGCAGAATAAAATGAGAACCCAGTCCTAAACTCGTATTTATAATCAACGAATTTTTGACAAGGTTGCAGGCAAACGCAATGGGGGAAAGAATAATCTTTTACACAAATGACTGGAAAACTAAATACCCACACACAAAAGATGAAGTTGGACCCCTATTTCACATCATATACAAAAATGAGCTCAAAATTTGTTATACATTTAACCCTAAGAGCTAAAACTGTGGAAGTCTTAGAAGGAAACAGGAGTAAAACTTTGTGACCCTGGTTTCAGTGATAGTCTCCTAGAGACGACACCAAAAGCACAAGTGACAAAATAAAATACAAATCAATTTGACTTTATCAAAATCTACAACTTCTGTGTTTCAACATATACCATCAAAAGGTGAGAAGACAATTCATAGACTGGGAGAACGTATTCGTAAATCACTTATGTCGTATGAGACTTATATTCAGGATATACAAAGAATTCTTACAACTCAATGATACAAAGACAATCTAATTTTTTTAAATAGGAAAATAATTTGAATAGACATATTTTCAAAGAAGACCTACAAATGGCCAATAATCCCATGACAATAGCAGACAATAACAAGCGTTGGTGAGCCTGTGGAAAAATTGGAACCCTTGTTCTTTGCTAGTGGGAAGCAAAATGGTATAGTCACTTGGGAAAACAAGTTGGCAGGTCCTCAAAATGTTAAGCATAGACTTACCATATCACGCAATATTCCACCCCCTAGGTGCACACTTCAGAGCGTTGAAGATATATGTCCACACAAAAACCTGGGCACAAATGTTCCAGCCACATTATTCTTAATGGGCAAAAAGGAGAACCAACCCAAATGTCCATCAACTGAAGAATGGATAAATAAAATGTGATTGATCCACACAGTGGACATTTATTCTGCCATAAAAAGGAACGGAGTACTTACAACACAGTATAGACGAGCCTCGAAGAGATGCTCAGTGAAAGGAACCAGACACAGATGGGCACATGTCATATGATGTCATTTACATGAAATGTCAAGAACGGCCACATTTGTAAGACAGAAGGTGGATGAGCGGTTGCCAGGAGGTTGGGGCGAGGGGGGTTGATTGCTAACGGGATGACCTTTCTTTTGGGGGTGATAAAAATGTTCTGGAATTAGATAGTGGACAGCTCTGTGAATATAACTTAAAAATTACTAAACTGTAAACTTTAAAAGAACGGATTTCATGGTGTGTAACTCATATCTCAATAAAGTTGGTATGGGAAAATCCCACTCATTTATGAGCTCTCCGCTCCGTGAGTCCAGATGTGACATGATGGTTTTCTGCTAGCAAATCCCCCACGAGGCAAAATCAAAGCGTTGGTGGCTGGGCTCTCGTCTGGATCGCAGGACCCTCTTCCCAGCTCACTCTTGCCCTTGGCAGAATCCAGTTCCTTGTTGAGGAATAGAGTGATGGACCCTGTTTCTGGGCTTGCTATCCACGGGAACCTCCCACATTCCTCGCCATTTGATTGCCTCCATCTCAAAGCCAGCAATGGAGGATCTCCCTTGGGCAAAATCCCAGCTCATGCTTCAAATTTCTTCATCTAGGATATGGGTCCTGTCTCTTCAAGTGTTCATCTGATGTAGATCGGGGCTTCCCAGAGCCAACTTCCTTTTCTAGAGCCAGCTGTGCTACGTAACCAACCTCACCCCGGGGTCAACATTCATCGTATTCACCGTTGCGGGGATTACACCGGGCACGTGCACCAGCGGGTTATAATCCACGTGAGCGTCCCATAAATCCGCTTGCCACGGCCCCTGGCTTTAAATCTCCCTGGCCTTACGCTGGCCTGCCCTGTTGTCCTCTTCAGGATTATTCTGTGGATTCTCTTGAGTACCATCATGTGGCCTAACACGCAGCAGAAACTTAAAAAAGTCCTTTCAGGCTGAAGGCCGTGTGCAATGGGTGCACGCTGCGCGTCCTCAGTGGCGGGGGTGGGGGCTCTGGACAGCGCGGAGGTCAGTGTGCTTGGCATCCTTTTTCATGTGCATTCTAGGAACAGTGCTAACTTCTAAAGCTTTTAGCCATGGTCCTATGATTGTTCTAGAAATAGTGGTCTTATTTCCTATATTTGGAAATTCAACACTCGCAGGAACGATGTGTGTTTGCGTGTATGTGATGGAGAGAACATGTGTGTGGGTGAGAAAGACAGAGACGGTTGATGGAGCCATGGCTTTGCTTCAAGCCATTCTGCTCGAAAATAAGAAATAACATGAAAATCAATAGAACATAATAAAAGTCATCACTGAAGGGAAGAAGGCTGCAGAAAGACAATCAGGTTTCATAGAATGCTGGCCCTGTTTTTTTCCCCCTCTCTCCTCCCCACCTTTTCAGATGGTGTGGATTTATCCACAATATGCCCAGATTCTGCAAACCCGAGGGGAGGGGTGAAGCTTAATTGCAGCCACATGAAGCCTGGGAGGGATTGGCTTATTGACAAGGCCTCCCTGCAAGAAGGAGAGGGACTGGCCAAATGATGGTAATTGACCCAGACAGCAGTCGCAGAACATTTTAGCTTTGCGGAGTGATTGTACTCACCAGTCGTGATGTAAAATGAAGAAGTGACACTATGATATGTCTTTGAAGAAAGGCTCTTACTTATTTCGCAGAAACATCCTTGAGACCAACTTTGTCATCCACCTAAAACGGGGACATAATATCTACCCAGATTTTTAAGAGTTAAATGTTAAAAAATGTCTATCGTTTAAAATGTGTGTTCATTTGGATAAGAATCTGATTTCAATAAGTCACTTTCTCACAGATTAAAAAAAAAAATGTTCCTATGCACCAGTCAGGGGGATTGTATTTATGATACATTTGCAAACCCTCAGATCTGAAATACATTGTTTGCAGATCAGGGAACGGAAACTATCAAAGTGGCATTGCTACTTATGCAGGCTGGAAGTTGAGGGGCCCTCAAGGACGGCTACTGCATTGACTGCATTTTTTCTTTCTGGAGCACTACAGGTCTCTGTTGGCCCTTGAGAACATGACTCACTGTTTTCCCATACGCTCCCACAAGATAGTGCTGCATTTTTTCCAGAGAAACTTTAAAAATTTTTATCACTGCACATCTTTTGTCTAGGGAAGTCATGTATAACCAAAGGCACATTGCATCATTTTGCCACGGAGAGTCCTAAAGATGTGGATTGTGTATTTTTAACAAAATTATCTAATTGTGTACCATGCACAAGAAGTTGTACTTTTTTTTTTTTTTTGGTAAAGAACCAGCTCTGGTTTTTTCAGATCAAGATTTGATATAAATAAATGTAACTGGATAGTCAATATCTTTCCCATTTTTAGAGCCTTGGTAAAGCCATGAAACTGAGAAACAAGGTGACAATTTCTCATTTTCGAAAAATGGCAGCCAAACCCATCCTTTGCAGGAATTGCTAAGAAGTTGTCAACCTTGTTCTCAGACACTCCATCTATTGCCCTTCTTTGGGCTTAAAATAGGAGACTGGAAACTGGTCAGAGCTAGAGAGAGAAGGGGAATCAGGGTGTGGAGTGACCAAGAATGACCATCTTATCAGTGGGAGTGAGGGAGTCCTTTCTCAGGACCACAGAAGGCGAGTGGGGATGTCTGCTAAGAGAAAAGTCTGAAAGCCAACCTGTTCCCCAGCCCAGTTTGGAAATAACCAAGCTGCTCACGTAGCTGGAAACAAACTCATGGGACACCTATCTTCTCCCGAAGCAGAGCAGGCAGGGCTCTCAGGAGGTGCCCAGACTTCACCTGGGGGGCCATGGCCGTACCTGCACGACCTCTGGAGTGGACGCAGCTCTGTTGGTCAGCTGTCCGCACTTCGGTTGGGAGGCTCTGCCTTACTATAGGGATGTGTCTGCATATCCACGGGAGGTGAATGCACTAACATTGGAAAGGGGACTACGGTTTGACTCCGGGCAGGTATACTTCCACGGGTAGATACCAGCATTTCCATTGAGAGAGGTCTGTACCTACCATTGGGATGCAAGGACATATACAGATTTTCAAGAGCGAGAATACCTGGTGTTTCCTCTTAGCAAAAGGAGACTTCCAGGAAATCAATTGGGCCAAAGGTGGTGACTGTCTACCAGGAAACAATGTACTGTCTGATACATGGGGCTAGGAGGGGAGCCAATTATACCCTCAGTAAACCCACAGCATAGGGCCCAATGTGACCAAGCCAGCATTTAGGAATATGTACAGAGGTCCCCAATCACATAGAACCTTGCCCTTGATTCTCCCCTTTATAGAGAGCAGAGGTAATGATGGTGTAGATGGTGTATTATGAGGTGAACAAGTAAGAGTAGATGATGCCTTGCTTCCCCATTGAAAGCCACAGAGCCTGAGTCAGACCCAAACTGTGGGCTGGGGTGTGAGATACAAGTGTTGATCTAGACCAGCCTGGAGTTTTAATAACTGAAAATGAGTTTGTTGTAATGCTTGAGCGTGATCCAAAGGGCTATGATGGCTGCCCATTCAGGGATGGGGAAAAGAAGACCAATTAACTGGGCTGGAAGATTGCAACACAGTTTCTTCTTCTTTTTTTTTTTTAAAGATTTTATTTATTTGACAGAGAGATAGCCAGCGAGAGAGGGAACACAGCAGGGGAGTGGGAGAGGAAGAAGCAGGCTCCCAGCAGAGGAGCCCGACGCGGGACTCGATCCCGGAACACCGGGACCACGCCCTGAGCCGAAGGCAGACGCTTAACGACTGCGCCACCCAGGCACCCCGCAACACAGTTTCTTGTGTCTGTCAAGTTCAGCCCCTGCAGTATGCATCACATGCAAACAAATGTATTCAACAGAGACTGCTGAAGTAAAAATGGTATGTGAAGGATACTGCTCTCGAAAGTTTGGGCTCTGGGGTGTCTGGGTGGCTCAGTTGGTTAAGCATCTGCCTTCGGCTCATGTCATGATCTTGGGGTCCTGGGATTGAACCCCACATCGGGTTCCCTATTCAGTGGGGAATCTGCTTCTCCCCCTCGTCTCATGTTCTCTCTCTCTCTCTCTCACTTGCTCACTCCCAAATAAATAAATAAATAAACAAACTCAATCTTAAAAAAAAAAAGTTTGGACTCTGCTTTACGAGCCAGCATCATCCATATCTACATTCGTTGATGGCATTCCGCCTTTTGCCTTCCACTCCTACCTATGGCATCCTGCTATGCATTCAGGACTGCATTACCGAACATACAGAGACGCAAAAGCATCTGTCTGCTGCAGACACAGTGAGAGCGTGGCCCACAATAGACATTACTTCATAAAAATAAGAGATGGGCTGGCCCTATTAAATGTCTCAAAAACAATGAGCCTCAAATCTTCAAAATTTTTATATAGTCATTATGCTGAAGAAATATGTTTAAGTGCATGACCAGTGGGTTGATTATGCTAAAAAAGAAAAAAAAAAGAGGAAAGGTCAATAAAGGGACAGTGAACTAACAAGAAAAACATGGTCAATCCAGACTTCTCAAAAATCCTGATTGCCATTTCACTAGAATAGCAATTACCATTACTGCAGCTGTGTTTGGGGAGAAAGGAGAGTATGTCAGGCATTACGATCCCAGCTCTGCATTAACTACCTATTTGATCTTGAGTAAGTTTTTTAACATCTCCCAGCCTACTCTCTCAATTCTAACCAGCAGCTCTAACCCTAAACACACATTTCCAGATTTCCAGGGTAGAGAAAGCAGTTTAACAATCTACATATTTTAATGCTTATGTTGGGTCTTTTCCATGACAATTCCAGGAGGTAAGCAAATTCACTCCTATCCAGCCTTCCACTGCATCTTTTCCAAAAGATAAACTGAATTTCAGGGTAACAGATGTTTGCTTATTATAGGAAGACAATGCTGTGAAATTCTGGCAGCTCAGTGCATTTGTTTCCAAGCAGGAGAGTTTAAGACACTCTGAACATTAGTAAGGCTTCAGTGGCCCTGGCTGGACAAGATACGGTCTTTGTCCATGATCTCATGGCAGCAGTCATGGAGGGAGCGTGAACTCAGGAGAGGCTATCAGAAGGATGCCTACCACAGTCAAAAAATATGGCATTTTTAATGAAGCACGATCTTTTCATTGGAAGTTGCGATTGGCCAGCAGGGTAACTTTATTCAGCTTATTATATTCTGAGTTCTGCAGGTTAGCTAGCTAAGCTCAAATGTGATTGGCATGCAGGGCCCCTTAAAACTGTCAGGCCACCTTGCAATTAGGCATGATGCCACCCGCACAGATGGCATGAATGATGGCATGCCAGACAGCCAATACACTTATCAGCATTGAGCATTCAGAGAGAATTTCCTCTCTCAGAATGTCAGAATATGGATCTATGGCAGAGCGAGCAGTCAAGTATCTTACATAGCACACAGACTGTAGAAAGAATGATGCTGTTTTTGTGTAGGGCCAGATATGGACCAGAGAATCCCAGACTAAGAGTCCCAGAGTTTAGAGGCACTTTCAAGGCAAGGAATTCTGGTGACCCATTGGACGCTCCATTCATCCATCCGTCCGTCCCACAGACACTGGACCTTCATGGGGAGTTAAGTACTACGTAGCTGTCTTCACAGCCAACCAGCCAAGCCTTGACCACATTCACTGGCACGGAACTCACTACTCTTGCTATACCCCCGTCATCCTCCACGGAATCACTTTAAATTTGGTCACATCCTCGTAATACACAGCATCCAAAGCCCAATCCATTGCTATAGATGCAATTCATTCTAAGATGGCAACCAATTCAGTAGCTTTAAGTAGAATTGTAACATTTTTGGGGACTCTAAAAATACGAAGATGACTTACTATCAAAGTGATTGCCTCCTAACTTCATTCGACTTTCATAAAACACAACAGACTTTGTGATTCCAGGAGAGCAACAAAAAGACTACGGTTTGAAAATATCCCCATTATGGCCTTGTGTAGTGAAGTGATGGAGGCCACAGCAGTGTCAGGGAGACACATGGCTTATCTCTCAGAGCTGACATTTCCCTGCTGGGCAATCTTGGGCGAGCTCTTTTGGCTCTCTGAGTGTCCATGTCCTCGGCTGCGGATTGGAGATACGGCTGTAATGTAGATACAGCTTATCATACGTCTATCCCTTTACCTGGCAGACATATTTTATAACCACGGTGTGCAAGGCGCCATGCTGGGACACATTCTATTAATTATGGGACTTGGTAGTTCCTGTTGTAATAGATGAATACTACATGTTGCTGTTTTTTTATTATAATAATTTTTTTATTATATTATGTTAGTCACCATACAGTACAGTACATCCCTGGTTTTTGATGCAAAGTTCCATGATTCATTAGTTGCACATAACACCCAGTGCGCCATGCAATACATGCCCTCCTTACTACCCATCACCTGCCTATCCCATTCCCCCACCTCCTTCCCCTCTGAAGCATATTGCTGTTGAACACTGATAACGCCACTTGGTTACTCAGCATAAACTGAAGAAAATATCTATGGAATGAAAAATAAATATTGGGCCTGGAGGCAACCTTATGATCCGTCTGTCTATACCTACAAGATGTTGCAATTCTTTGTGGGGAAGAGACTGGAAGGGAACTCACCTAAAGGAAGTAAAGGGTGAACCCACAGAATTAGATCACTTGGATCATGGGCTGTGATGGATCAAGCAGACGGTTGCAAGGAGCACAACAGTCCTCAATGAAAGCTGAGAGGGCTCCTTCCAAATACGCGTCCATCTCATGCCATCGCCGTCTGCACACTTGTGCTACTGCTCCAGAGTATAAGAGACATTGGACAAGAAGGAGAGGAAATTGAGGCAAATTCCCAAGGAACTCCGATGGCCCAATGCCATGAGTGCCTTTCCCCCTCCCTGTGGACTCTCCACATCAAGCAGGTACGGGGGACGCTGGGGCAAAGCAAGGACACCTTCGCTGTTGTTCCTACTCCAGACCCGTGGGTCATGCCTGGCTCCTTGGCAAAATGGACACATTAATGTGGATGCACAAGTGGGAGGTGCTTTGCCATGGCCTCCTCGGATGGCTGAGCGGCTGAGACCTGCCAGCACGGTGCCAACGGTTTGATGTGTGAGGAACGCCACCGTCGGAGGGCACGCCCAGTGCGGCAGCTTTGGCACGGGCATCGGTGGACATCATCAACAGCGGGGGTAGTGCTTTTAAAGTGGGCAGTTGGTGGCAGTGCCATCCCCTCCATTGTGACACATGTCCTGCTTTGGGTCGTAGATAGTGTTATGGGTTGAATTGCATCCCCCTAAAAATTCCTACGTTGTCTTCCTAACCCCTAGTACCTGAGTGTGGGAACTTATTTGGAGAGAGGACTGTGGCCGATGTAATTATGTAGATGAAGTCAAAGACTGGGTGCCTCAATCTAATTCTTATGAAAAGGGGAAATACGGGCATGGACGTGCACACACGGAGAGCATCTTCACCCATGAAGAGGAAGGCACATATTGGGGGGATGCATCTAAACACCAAGGAAAGCCTGAGAGTGCCAGCAAACACCAGAAGCCAGGGAGAAAGTCTGAATGAGACTGTCCCTTATGCCGAGAAGGAACCAGGCCTGCTGACCCCTTGATCTCGGATTTCCAGCCTCCAGACCTGTGAGATAACACATTTCTGTTGTCCAAGCACCATGATCAGTGGTGCCTTGTCACAGGAGCCCGAGAACGCCGATGTAGGGGGAGGAAGGGACATTCCCGCAGTCCTCAAAGTCAGGCCGGAGGAAAATGGCAGAGGCTCCAGGATGTGACTGGAGTTGAATTCTGCAATTCTGTGTTTATATTCCAAGGCACATGAGTGTGTTTCCTCCAAAGGCCACAAACGGAAGCTAGATTGTGGAAATCACCAGCTAGCTGAAGGAGCTGCTTATAAAGACAGCCACCTTGTCAAGGAGAAATGGAAGGAAAAAAGCCAACACCAGCTAAACTCCACTGTGCAGGTGTTAGAGCCCTTCCTGATGGGGGGCAGCTTAGGGACCAAATCCAGTTCAAGTACTTGACACAGAAATTTGCATCACAAGGACTGGGAGTGCCTCTCTGCACCCTTCAGGTCAGCATAGACTTCTGGTTGACGGCATTAATCAGAATGGTAACTATTTATGAACTTTATGGTGACAATTGCTTACCCTGAAAAATCTCCAATTCCGTGACAAATGGGAGTCTAGCATGCTGTACCATATATGAATATATAAAAGTAATATAAATAAGTGGACATATATATGAGTTAGCCTCTAGACTACATCGGAGGGCAGAGGTGGAGAGGTGCATCCTGTTTTTGCCGTTTTTGTACCCACTGTGGTTACGTAGTTATTTAAACGATAGATCAGCATAAGCAATCCTCAAGGATTCATGCATATGCATCTCCTTTCCGTATTCTAAGTAAATTCAGGATAAGCCACGGGTTAGGCATCAATTCTAAAAGCAATGTCCTAGATCGTAGGGCTTCTCTTTCATTCATTCTGATTAATGGCCTATGCAAACATCATTTAAAAAGGCATACTCCAGCGATTTAATGAGAGATTAAGTAGTTTTCAAAGTATTACAAAATACAAATGAAATTTCATCCGAAAAGACAGAAAGAAATGGTGTAGAGTATCTGTGGAATTTCTATGTGCTGGTTATTGATCAAACAAATTAAAAGAGGTCCCACATTTGAAATGTCCAGGAATGCCTCACACGTATTGGCACTGGGGCGGGGGGAGTGTTCCTCTTCCCCTCGTCCCCCTTCGCTAGAGTCTGCTACTCCCTGCCTCCTCCCTGCCCTCTCCCCCACGCGAGGGTGGGAAACTGGCTTCTCTGCAGACTAGCTGAAGGCTTTGGGCCTGTTGGAGGGAGGGCATTGATGCCAAGGCCAAGGGCAAATGCCCACTCTCGGGCAAAGCATTCAGCCTAGTCTCCTGGGACACATGTAAAAAGCAGACAGAGTGTAGCCTACAGCTTATCTGTACTGAAAGTGGTAAATTCTGATTCAAATACAATGTCACCAACACTTGTTACCCCACCACTGGATACACGTTTGAAGGCCTTGAAATTCTGTCTGCAAAGCCCACCTCCCAATCTCAGAGTCAAGTCTCCGAGTTCTTAAGGCACTGCCTGGTACTCTGTCAGCTGTACCTCAATTTTGAAATGTATTACCTATTTGAAGACAGAACAAGAAAAAATCATTTTAAATTCTTTTCCAACACAGATGTATAAAACATACCTGTATGTACAAGATTGTTTTACTGAAGATAAATGAACATGAACTTATGTGAAAGCACGTGTCTGGCCAGCAGCCTCAGACATCAGAGCTCGGGCTGCAGCACCGAGCAGATAACGCAGATTAAGGCTCCTTCAGGAAGCTGAGCTACACGCAGGACAACCGCCGTGGAACTGAACAGGCACCCTCTTCACGCACCTGTGTGACGCCTGCCTGGAAAGACATGACGGGGACCATCTGCTCCGACCCCATGTTGTGCCCCGTAGGGAAACGCCACACCTGCAACATTCGGGAGGAAGAGCGGCGGTGTCCTGACTTTCCCGAGCCTGTCAGTGCGGTGCCCGCCCCCCACCCCAGCCTTCATCTTCTACAGCAGCGGGAATAAAAGGACAAGGGTGGAGAAGGATGGAAGGGAACCTTTCGCAACGTAGCAGGAGATTGAAACACACAAGCAGGTTTGCTGCAAAGGGAATGGTCTGCATCTGGAGGAAAAGCACCCGGAGCCAAACCTAAGAGGATGGGATAGAGGTGGTCCACGGGATAAACCACGAACAAGCCCGTCAAGACGTTTTTGCAGTTTCTGTGAAGGGACCTGATTATTCATTCATTCATTGGACAAATATTTACAAGGCAATTGCTTTGTTCCAGGCATGTGGCAGGCTGTGGGGAGTAACTCTGTGAATAACGTGAAAGTGTCCCGTTCTCATGGAGTTTTTGTTCTAACGAAAGTAGGAGAAAGACCGTAAACAAGCAAACCAGTAAGGAAATAGGATATTTTCAGATAATGATAAATGCTTTGGAAAAAAGGAAGCAGGGGAGATGGAAGGAGAAAAAACACACTTGGGAAACTCTGGATCACACGGTCGGAGCAGCACTTCTGCAAGCAGGGCCGAGTCCTGACGGTCGGAAGGGGAGACGTTGATGGCAGAAGTGTTCTCAGAAAGGGCAAAATGCGTCCAGAGGTCCTGGGCCAGGAATGCGACAAGCGCGAGAGATGCCGTGTGTCGTTACAACATCTGGGATTTTCGGAAGACCTGGATACACAAAGAGGAGATCTCAAAATGCTTATCAGCTCCACATCCAGACAGATCTGCCAGGCTTTTAATGAGAAGGAAGAGTGAAGCGAGAACTTTCGAGCCCCTACCCCTCCATTCACGCGGGACTTCCCTGAGAACGATCGGTGGGGCTAATCTGAGACCGCAGCCCAGGAACAGGTGCTGAAGAGCGAGCGTGGCTCTGGAGTGTGGGTGGAGAAAGCCGCTGATCTGAGAACTGCGCTCAGCCAGACGGCCCGATCGTGTCGTCGGGTGTATAAGCCCTTTGAAAATATATCCAATTGCATCTTTTTGGAAGAAAATAGGGTGCCCCAGGATGAGGGAGAAGAACTGGGGAAAAATCAAAATTCATTCCTGAATATCAGAGAAATGTTAGGTATCGTTAAAGAAGGATAGTTGGTTAGCCAGCTCGGTGCCCCCCCGTGCTTCCTCAGAAGGAAAGACCATCTCTGCAAAGGCCGTCCTTCTGAGTTGGGCACGGTAACGCCTCCATCGATCAGGGTTGGTTCATGACCACAGTAGACGTTTAAAAGTAGTTTCTGCATAAATTGTTTCTCTGTATTATATGAACATTCTCATAATGAAACCAAAGAGATTCATTTGGAAGAGCCTCTCTATGGGGCAGGACGTACACTGGGCGATCTTGGACAGGGTGGCTCACCAGCTGTGTCTGTGTGCAGTGACTATGAGCGCCCCGTCCACCCAAACATCGTGGCTTAAGGCCAGATCAACCTGCATGTGTCCCCTCAGCAGCTGGCCTCTCGGTGGGTCTCCGTGAGGACAGCCTCTCTGCTTCACCTGGAAGGCTGGGAGCAGCCCCTGCCCCAGAGCTGGGGGCCGGCACTGGGCCCACACTGAGCTCCTCAGCCTTCCACCTGCTCGTGCATTTCCAGCAGGGGCGCATCAGGGTGGACCCCACATGGCCGGCCTCGCACCCCAGAGTAGAGAGGGAGCCCGGCCCAGGAAGAAGCCAGGAGGCACCGTGTGCCAGCGTCCTGCGTGTTCCTCCTCAGATGCGAGGCCAAAGGCCAGCACAGAGTCGCAGGGAGGGCACCGTGCTGACGGCCACACCAGAGGCTGCACACGGCCGTGAAAGCCACCAGGGCCTGCAAGAAAATATCGACAGACAAAATACGCAAATGCAGTATTGACAGACGTCAGTTGTCATACTTTCTCAATAGCCTTCAGCAAACTCCTGCTTTTTTTTTTCCCAAAAAAACAGTTACAATTAGGAATGAGGTAACTATGCAAGCCTTTCTTCAATGCCTGGCTCTGACACCTGTCCTCCACCTTCTCCCTGATCGCTCTCTTCTCACACCCTACTTCTGGGTCTCCTAAACCCACCTGTCTCTCAAGAATAACATACGCTGGCTCTCGTCAAACTGCCCTAGACTGTCTAGACGGCTCCAGCAGCCAGCGGACTGAAGCCAGCACAGTACCTGCTCTTGGCAGTCGTAAGAACACACACACACACACACACACACACACACACCACGAAAGATAAGGCAATGTTACTGTCATTCTAGACTGGGCTGGAATTTCCAATTTCAGAGCAAGATGGTGTTTTCCTATCTTCCCAGAGAATACTCATCTCCTAGTCACCACTTTCGAAAGGAGAAATTTAATATGTAGCTTGCAACAATCTTGGAGAGAGAAAAAGAACCAATCAATCAGCCCCCGTGGTGCCCCAGGAAGAGCATGCCAGAAGCCACGGGGAGCGGGGGGCGCAAACCTTGTGTATTAGAGCAGAAGCAGACCCATCTCCCCGATGACAGGGGTGCCCATTGTGAGTGAGCGAATTTCACAAATTAGCAAGTAAGAAAAAAAAAATAATTAAAAGAATTAAGGACATCGAATCATGGCGTGTGCAGTGTTCATCTATTTTGACAAGTATAATTTAATTTTAGTTATTTAGGGTAATATTTCATAGTGTACTAATGAGTGGGCTCTTGTCTCTTTTGTAAAAGTAATGAAATATTAGTAATATGAAACCTCACTGCTGCTCTCTGTTACTCAGCAGCTCCTGACAGGAGGTGAGACCACCGGATGCTGTGCTCTCTGCCTGGGGGCGGGGGGGGTGGAGAATAGCAGTGGGAATGAGACCCGAATTCACAAGGGACTGCAAGGAAGGCAGAGCTGTGTCCACTGAAAAGTGAATACACACCAATTTGAAGAGATGCATTAGGTGAGATGTGAATAGTAGTCTTCTGAAACAATCTAAAACTGATTCTTCTCTGGGAAATCGGAATTATCATCTTTTAAAGGCATTTTATATGCCAGGAAACAGAACTTCTTCTAGATTTTCCCATTTCTACTGATGAGTCTCCCTTCCTTCAAGACAAGAAGGTGGAGAACGTTAGTGAGGCTTCTTCTCTATTTCATTTCCTCCCCATGCATTCATGAACACCGTCCTCATGATTCCTCCCCAGGCCTCTATCCCGACTCCTTCATGCTTACCCTCATTCCCAGAGTGGGGGACAGCCCCGATGTCCACATCCAGCTTCCCCATCTTTGTCTCCCTTCCATGGCATGCTCACTTATGTTAGACACATCTTCTTAAAATGTTCTTGTGAACATGCCAGCCCTCAGCTCAGGAACCTTCCATGGCTCTATGCTGTATTTCTAGACTGGGATTCAAGACCCTCCACAGGACCCTGCCTCTTTCTCTCTAAGCAGATTTCCTCTAACCCCATAGAAACCTGATTTTCTAGTCTACAGGTGTTGTCGGGTAAACAAACTCATTGGATCTCTGTCTCTCCAATGACAAATGAGCCAGATTAACTCTAGATTCCCCTTTACCTCCATTTTACTCTCTTTGTTTGGTTTCAATCCACCTTTTCTGAAGATTTATTTATTTACTTGAGTGAGAGAGAGAGAGCATGCAAGTGGGGGGAGAGGCAGAGGGAGAGGGAGGGGCAGAATCTCAAGCAGGCTCTCTGCTGAGCACAGAGCCCAATGTAGGCCTCTATTGCATGGCCCTGAGATCATGACCTGAGCCAAAATCAAGAGTCAGAAGTTCAACCAACCGAGCCACCCAGGAACCCCTCAATCTATTCTTGAATCCACAGACATTACTCAACCAAAGTTCCCCTGAGACCTCAGATTTGTAAGTCCAGGGATAGGGTCCTCCTCATCTGATGGATACTTTCAATGACATCTCTCCTTGGCAATCTCTCCTGTTAGCTTTTGTGACATTTTTCTTTCCTGGATTTCCCCTTCCCTCTCGATCACTTGCTCCCAGTCTGCCTCTCTGGTCTCTTTCTTCTGGTTTTCTTTAATTTTATTATTTCTAGGATTTTACAGCTACCTCCTTGCTACTTTTATTCTCATGGCTTATCCACCTGGTTTGTGACTGTTCTGGAAAGTTTCTGATTTACACGCTTACATTCCAGCCCAGGTCTGCAGCTCCAGGCGTTGGTGGCCAGCTGAATGTCTCACTGGTACCTCAACTAAAATTGACACGCACTGAAATCACACCATCTTCAAACACTGTCTTTTCTTTACATTCCCTCTCTCACAAGCAGCATCAACTCAAGGTATCCCAATGAGACTCCAAACCCTCCTCACTACAGCTGAACCCCTAATGTTATCCGGAAATGACTCCAGAATTCACCATCACTGTGTTAGCACAGACCCTCATTGTTTTTTTTTTCCTTAGAAAGAGTTTCCTCAATTTGCTGGATCTCACTTTTCTCCCCCATTGAGTCCATCCTTGAACACAGCCATCAGGATATGAATTCAACCTCAATGTTCCTCTTAGAACTTCCCAACTGGATTCTTTTCAATAGTTTCCAAGGTCCTCCAGTGAAAGCCCATGTTTGCACTGTATACTGTGTGGCCCTCTAGGACCATCTAGAATGTGTTTCTGCTCCTACCTCAGTTCTCTCCATTCTTCCAGCTGATCTTCACACAGCTCAAAGGCCGTTTTCCCTGACTCCAACCCTCCTCAGTCCTCAGGACTCTCCCAGTCCTCACCGTCTCATCCTATAATTGCCTACACGTCTTTCTTTTCCTCCAGATCGTGTACTTGAAGGGCAAGAAGATTGTCTTAAGAGTCATTATAGCCCCAGTGTTTTCCCCAGCGTCTGGCACATTATAGACAATTAACTTTGCCTTAGTGAATAAACAAATGCGTCTATGTCATACTATTTTATATTATAGGATTTTGCACTCCCCTCCTGGAGTTGAAAGAATTCTCTGTCCTTCATCACATATGGTCTAGTTGCTAATCTCATGTTTGGACAATATCTGTGGCTCGGGGCTGAGCCCACTAGGGTCTGTAACCAGGCAGCATCTGGCATGACCAAGGGAAAATACAGCCACAGAGTTCCCAGCCAGTTCCTGAGCACTGTCCTCATTCCCTCCCTTTTGGATTCACTGTCCCACCATTTAACACTTGAACTCTTAGCTGCTGCGATTTGGAGTGAGGGGCTAATTAGTCAACAAGACATGACAGCATCCTGCTACAGTGAGATTACATACACCTACGGGGTTATGGAGGCAGAGAAAAGCCCAGCAACTTGAGAGACCCGAAAACGGTGTTATCTTCCAACAGCACACGGGAGAATGTTCCAAGAGATAAAACACACAAGACAAATGGTGTCTCTAATTGAAATGCACTGGAAGAATGGGGCCCATAGAATTCTAAATACACTTTGTGTTCCAATGTTCCTCCTATATGGGCATGGTAAACTGGATTAACAAAGAATTATGAATATTTTTAAACAGCAGAAAGAATGTATTCTTTCTAGAGGGGCATACTCCAGAGACCGTAAAAATCTGCAGACGTCACACCACTGTGTTATAATTTCTGGTCTGTTTTTAATTTGTTATTTATTCCTTAATATTAACGCAAAATGCCTATGTCTTTATTTGGTGAAGGAGAAGAAAGATGTTTAGAAACCCCAGGGGATTCCTTTCCACATAATTATATTTCTAATTACAACGGGGCTTGCGATGTCACAGCAAAATTGAAGCCCCTCGGATTCCGGACCAGGTTCCCACAGCCTCCAGAGCGCATGGCTACTCCTTGTTTGACTGCTCCGCGCTGGGTGTGCTCATCGTGTCTGACTTTCGCGCAGGCCCCTTCCTTCGAGGGGATGCAGGTGGGCAGCTACCTGCGCTGGTGGGACGGCCCGCGGCTTCCCGCAGGTGCTCCAAGCGCTCTGAGGGGCTCTCCAGCCGCGCTCCCGGAGCGCACAGCGCAGCTCTGCCGGATCGGAGCGCTGCCGGCCCCCGACGGCATACACAGCCCGGGAGGCCCGAGACCTGGGGCGCGGGGGAGCTCGCCTGCTGCACAGAGCGCGGGGAATGACCCCAGCAGCAGCAGAGGCATCCCAGAAGACAGACGGTGCTTAAGGACCAAGAAGGTTTCACAACCTCAGACCTGGCGAGGAAGGGGGCCGCAGTTATTACGTGAGAAGATCGGGGAAGGTTTCTCCGAGGAAGTGATACTAAAGAAAAGGCACAGGAAAGCAAGCCGCACAAACAGCTGAGCAGGGAGCTGTGTGAGGCTGGTGTGCCAAGTGTCCTTCCACCTGCCCCTCACCCACCCTGCCCAGGACTCCCGCCCCACCTCCCCTTGCTGCCCTCCAGGGCAGTGGACAGCCTGACGCACCTTCCTCCCAGTCTCCTCTCTCTCCTACTCTGCTCTCTCCCCTGCCCCAGCCTCCTCTTTCTCCTCCCCATCTCTCTCATTCCTTCCCCCTCCAACTCTCTCTTCTCCCCCCTCCCTCTCTCTCTCTCCTCCTCCCTCCATCTCTCTCTCTCTCTGTCTCTCACCTGCTCCTTCTCTCTTCAGGAGTCCTGTGACTTATTCCACCACAACCGCTAGAGATGAGGCCAACCACATTCTTCGAAAAGTCTACCAGGGGATTCTTTCCCACTGAAGCCCAACGACGGTCGCACAATACCACGCGTGTATGACTGACTTCAGCCCTCTCAATTAGTGTTTTTAAATGAGTGTCGTCAACACCTCTGGGGAACATCGACTATGATTATTACACATTATTTTGGTCAAGACACAGAAAACACATGTAAAATCAATATTCTATGAAAGACAAGGTGAGTCAGAGAGAAGCTGGTCCTACATGAGGCGTGCAAGCTGATAACACCCAGGGGAGTCCCTCAGGCCAGCCCCCCCGGCCCCTGCCGACGTGCCCATTCTTATCCTTCTGCATCTTCCATTGTCTGGTACCTGGCGCTCTTCAGAGGAAGATGTCTTGTGGGGTGAAGCGAAGGGAAAGGCCTCAGAGCAGCCGGAGAGCAGGACAGCGGCAAGGAGAACAGAGGAAGGAGCGCCAAGGCGGGGAGAGAGGCAGGAGGAAGGGAGGCAGCTCTCCCACACGATGGCCCGGGAGGGGGGAATGTGGGAGACGCCTGCTGCCTTGGAAAAGGCCTCCTCTCGGAACCTCTCTCTCCTCATTCGTGTAACGGGGATAAAATCCACTGCCCTCAGTAAGGAGATGAAGGCGAAGTGCTTAGAAAAGAACAAAGTAACAATACTAAGTGTGTCATTACAGCTAATAAGCATACAGCTAGCTACTGATGATGGTGACAGGGAGCACGCCATCTCCCTGGCAAGAGGAAGAGTCTGGACTAGGGCTGCATCCCAGGCCCTGAGACAACAGTCACACCGAGGCTCCCAGAACCATTCCAGGGCTCAGCATCCACCCTGTTTACCTTGAGCCCCACTCAGCTGCACGTGAGAAAAGGCAGGGCTCCCAGAGTTGGAGACAGAAGTCAGAGCTTGCAACGAGCCTCAGACTCAGATCCACAGGCCCCCACTGCGTACTCCGTATCGCACAGAGCGCATGGCGGATAGCAAGTAGCATTAACGTATACCACCCAGGGTGTGCTACACCACATAGCACATAGCATATACCGTGTAGCATATACCACATGGCATATATTACATAGAATATAGCACAGATAACATTTTAAAAAGCCTTGAAAATGTATTTTACCAAGCAGAGAGGAAAGGTATTCCAACTCGCAGAGCCCGATCGCAGTCTCTTGGCGTGGGGGGCCCAGGTGAGTAGGAGCCTGCCCGGGTGCATGAGAGGTCAACATAAGAATACACGTGGAAAGTCTCGAGTGCCAGGCTATGGAGTTATTCCATAAGTGCTGGAAAACACAAGCTTTGTTTATGGAAAATCAGTTTGGAGGCAGGTGGAAGGGAGACGGGGGTGGGGGGGTGAGGAGCAGCCGGAGGCAGGAAGCCCAGCCAGTGCTTTTGCAAGCGCGTGGCAGGAATGATGCGGGCCTGAACCCGAGCAGTGGCGGCAGTCAGGAGAGAGACCGCCCCAGTAAATTGAAGGGGTGTGCCTAGGGAGGGACTAGCTTTCTAGTTTGTCTAATTATGGGGATGCCGTTAATTAACGGTGGGAGATATGGGGAAGCAGCTGGCTGTGAAGGACAAGGTCAGGAGCAGAGAATGTGGATGCTTTGTTCGTTTGGACCCAGGGAGGTGGAGGGGCCCGGGGATGTGCAGGCAGAGCTGACCAGCAGCTCTAGACCTGTGTGTTCAGGATTCGGCAGAGAGATGTAAGTGAAATACAGAGGTTTCAGAGTTCTGATCATAAAATTGGAAATAAAAATCTTAGTTATCAATACAAATGTTGAGAAAAGAAGTATAGCATTAGAGGAGGGGAGGAATAGATGGGATTGTGGGAATCCACAAGTCTTAGCAAACTGACAGACAGTGAGCAGGACTGGGAAGTGACTGGGGGAGGAAGGGGGGAAATCTGGAGACATTGCGGCACCATCTCTGGGTGTGTCGTGGGCACAGCAGCCCCCTGGGCATGGGAGAAAGGAAGGGCTGGCCCAGTCACGCCCCTACACCTGTGGAGCCAGCCCAGTGCGGGAGCCCACCCACCTGCCGAACACTGAGAGCCCCAGGTCTGCCAGATGTGGCCCCTTTCCTGGGGAGAACACTGTGCTTGGACACTCCTGAGCTGGGGGGGGGTGTCTGTGTCATTTGTGATACTGAAATCTTGTCTTTGTTGTGGAGCAGTGCTGACCTGTCGCTGGACCTACAGAGGCCCCACCTGAATGCTAGAAATTCTTGTCCCTCTTCCCTTCCTCTATTTCACAAGTATGTTATGTGCCATTTGAGAAGCCAGACCTTTCTTGGTGGATCGCTCTCTCTTTTTTCCCCTAGCCCTCAAATTAGACCCATCCTGGGAGATGGTGGACACCTGTGGTTGTCTGAGAGGAGAGATAACAAATCATTGGCCCATAGTCTCCTAAACAGTTACGCGTGACAATAAGGGCCCACAATTGTTCAGAATGCTAAAAATCATGAAGCTTATTCACTTTGCAGAGTTTCCTGAATACCTTCAACTGAATCAGAGTTTGCTTCTCAAGGCTGCACTTTTCAAAGTGGAGTTGCATATAAATCTCGCTTTTCCTTAGACAGCAGAGATAAATCTGAGTCTGGGCATCTTTTATCTAAGTAATTAAAAGCATATAATGAAAATGCCCTCTCAGCTCGGTAGACCCAGTGAGCTTTGGACTGATAATGGAAGAATCCAACAATCAGAGAACAGGGGCACACACGGAAGTCCTGAGCAGGCAGAATGGTGCTGAATGAAGGTGACATCAAGGATGACACAGGCAGAGGGGGGTGTGTCCAGAGCACACGTGAGGGCGGGGCTGGCTGCAGGGGCGGGGCAGCCACAGGGGAAGTGCATACAGACCTGGGACAGGGCCTGAAGGAGCAGGTGTTTAATGGGTGAGCCCATCAGGGGGCAGTTTCTCAGGTAGGAGGAGAACCACCTTCCACTGTTCCATTTATAGCTTCTCAGGCCATGTCAATTTTTCAAGCCAGGCACCCTGGCCAGGGATCTCTGACTTGCACTTTCTTTGTATCCTGCACAATCAATAAGGGCCTTAGCTTCCCTATTCATAACACCGGGCAGCAGTTCTCCACGGAGCACTGCAGTGGAGAAGGCCTGGTCCTCAGGAGCCAGCCACCGCAGCCGTTCGTTCTTTTGAGCTGTGGCCGGTATGGGGGGAACCCGGGTGGGGCTGGGTTTGCACCAGACTCCCTTAGTGCGGGAGACAGCCTGCCTGTGTGCGAGAGAGAACCAGCACATTCAGGGTCTCTTTCTGAAAATGCACCAACATCTGCAGGGAAGGGGGGACGGGTGCTGGAGCCACGCTAACACAAGTCTGGCAAGGACAAGACTTCCAGGAGCACAGACAGGTGCATCCTGCTGCCTCCTGACAGGACATGGACACATGCCCATCGCAGGCCCATGTGAATGGGAACGATTTGCAGGATGGAATAAGCACCAAACCACCTAAAACGGGCACCACCACAGTGACGCGAAACAGACCTGGGTTGTTCGGAAAATGACACAATCCCATCACAGGCCCTGATTGCTCACTGCCCGCTGCTGCAGAAGTATCAGTCTTCTGGTAGAGGAAACTATTTAGCGCCCCAGTTGTCAGGCACAGATGCAGTTTGGGGGATGAGATGGAGAGTCAGCAAATTAAGGGGACCCTGGTGCTCATGCCGCTCACGGAGAGCTGGTAGTATGGCTGATATTCTCGGAACGAATACTATTTATGACCTTCTCCCTTTCATAAAGGAAATTGCTTAGCCCACACACTTTCTAATGTGCTTTTATAGAATCATCCAGAGCAAGGAAGAAAGAAAGAGCAAGCGAGTCTGTGGCTGGCTGCCTCCCTTGGAAAACACTGTGGGCCACAGCAGAACTCTGAAAGTGACAGTGTGAAGTCACTTTCCCGCTCCCTGTTTCGGACGGCAGATGGGAGGCAGGTGCATTTCTGCAGGACGAGCTGAAGACCGGGGGCTTAATTAAAGAAAGAGCTAACAGCGTCCAAAAGATCTTGAATTGCCACCGTGTGGGCCTGCCTTTCCCTTCCCCAGAATCTTTTTAACTCCTTTCATGGCGGGTCATTGTCCTCACTGCAGCCGAACACAGTGAGGCTGGGGCTATTATTTTCCTGTGATCAAATGGCCAGGAAGAGACCACTATCAGGCCAATAGGCCTTCTGCGCCAACTCTGCAATTGAAATGGCGCTCAGGGATGGGGCCTCAGCTGCTGCCCGCCGGGCCGCCGCTAATTATCACTGGGACCCAGCCTGCTGGTCACCTTCATTCCTGCCATCTACGCTGACGGCTTTTCCTCCCTGGCTCACACTGCCAGGGCTTCCTTTTGTTCCACGCAGGCTCCAACTTCTGTGTCCCTACAGATGGAGGAGACCGTCCCTTTGGCACCAAGGCTCACTACCCGCAGTGACCAGTCTCCCACATCTCTGCTGCCAGGCTGCATGTCCTTCTTGGCTCAGGTTCGAAATATTTTGGAAACGTGGTGCTGGAAGGAAGCTGGGGTCTGCTGTCTCCTGTTTGGAGTGTGGAACTTGAGGACCCAGTAGGGGAGCAAATTTGGGGCAAAACCAGAAGGTCAGCAGAGGAATGCTGATTCCCAGGGCATGAACTGGGAGAGCGTGGAGCTGTTTCTGGGAGGTGTGCACTCCTGAACTCCTGAGCAGGGGAGTGGACACCTGGGGTTCCAGGTCAAGGGACAGGGGGTGTCCCGTGCAGGCGGTAGGTGTGCTGGAGACAGACCTGCCTTAGGGCGGCTGAGCCCTGGCTGTCTGCTCCCAAGGACCAGGGCAATACCTGCCTTCAAGGCCTGGAGACAAGGGAAAGATGAAAAGAAGAGCCACTGCCTCCAGAGAGGAGTGAGAAGCGAGTCCGGAGGAACCGGCCGGGAAAGAGTGGACATGAATAATCCCAGAGGCCCCTATCCAAGTTGCCTCCCTTTGCACTGCTTGTAGCATTATCTAGAACACAGCTTTTTTACAGCTGAAAGCCAGGAAGGTGAAATAACTCGTTAAGGTTGCATAACTAATCAGTGGCAGAGCTGAGACCCTGTTATATTATCACCTTATTTAAAGCTTTCACATATTTGAGGGAAGTATGTCTCTGGGATTTTACGATCTTTTTATCTTTAGTTCAGAAGAATGTACTTGCTTTGAATCAATATTAAGGACATTATATACACTGATATACACACACCAGGTCAGTAATAATCCCTATTTCTTTATTAAGCTTCTATTGCGTGCCACGTGTTTTTCCGACGTAAACAGCACTCTGCACGACGACCCAGCAAGGTGGGCGTTATTGCCTCTGTTCTGCAGATAAAGAAATTCTCGCTAGGAGGGCTGAAGAAGCAGAGAGGTAGTGAGGACCAAGCAGAGGCGGTCAGGGGAACCAGGGTGAACACGCAGGTATGCTTGGCTCCAAAGCCAGGAGCAGTCCGTCTTGCTGAGGCCCCAGATCTGTGAGCGATGAGATTTAGTTTTAACAAAAGAGAAACCCCACAGAATCATTTCAATAGGTTTTCCTTTCTTAATCTAAGGACCGGAGGGGGAAGGTCTAAAACATGGAAACGTAGGAACAGAACTGGCGGATGTCATTAAGCCAAGCCACCTTCTGAGAGCGGTCAAGCCTTTCTTTCGGCCCCAATGGGGGCCCCTAAGGCTGGGTTCTCCTTCCCAAGGTTTTCTATTCACATGGTAAGCGGAACTACTTCCTGGGTAATTGTTCACAGACACAGGGCCAGACTCAGGGAGTTTACAGGGCACAGACACACGCACTCGCGCGCTCCTACAGCTGTGCACACACAGTCCCATACATTTGCACACACACACTCTTGCCCCAGGGACTTTATCCAGCTCTCATTTCAACCATCCAGAATCTGCCATACCAGACCGGTGAGAGGGTGGGCAACAGGATAATCTGATTTGAAAAAAAAAAAAAAATCGTCTGCTGTCCACATATGTGTTGTCTTTCTTAACTGTCTTTAGTGTCACTATTCTTTCCCCCTCAGCCCCTTCCTATTTACACGTATAAACAGAGTCAGAGGAACACTTCTATGGCCTACGGCTGCATTATCCGACATTTCCTACACCATGCCACGGGAGCATGTGGACTCATGACCACCTCTGAATACACAGATGCACTCAGAGCCCTTGCAGACCCTGGGCTGCCAGGGCTGCATTTCCCATGTGTGCACACACACAGGAGGGCCGGTCTGCTGTTTTGCCCCCAGGAATACATATCAAAGGTTTCCATGGTGATGCAGGAGCATATAAGGCTTTTATATGCTGAGATTATGAAAGGGATTGTAAATTTGCATCTATTAATCATCACTACTTTTTGGAGCAGCAATGACAACGTTATTTTTCACTGATCCATTTAACCTGTATTAAACACCAACTGTATGCCTACCGCCACAGAATTGTTCACCATAGAATCCTGCTGTCTTATGCATAGGTGTGAGGTGTGATGGTCATTCTCTTTAGAGGATCTGGGCACTAAAAGCATTATTCTACTGAGAAAACGTGAAAATATTCTATTTCATCCAGAGGCAACCCATTTGGAAAAGGAGCACATTTTCCACAGACTTCATTTCTTCTTTACATCGAGTGTCCTTTGTGAGATAAAGCCTCAAGGATGGAAATTAGTTGCCTCTGTCCTGAGAATCTTCCTGACCCTTTTCTTTCAAAGGGATTGTCCAGAGTCCTCTGGGACCACCACAATGCAGACACGCATGGCTGGCTAGCGGCCTCGTTTCAATGGAGAGGCTTACAAAACGTGCTCCCAGGGTTCCCGAAGAAGACTGTCTTCTTGGGGGCTTGGGCCTGGGGCAGGGAGGACATGTCTTGGAACTACCGAGAGCATAGTACCCAGGCACTATCTGTGCCTTTCCAGATATGAGAAGACCCAAGAGCAAAAAAAATGCAGAAAATTTAAAAATCATCTTTGTCTAAGGGATGGGGGAAAGGAGAGGAAGAGAAAAAGGAGGTGAGTGGAAGGCATTGTAGGAAAAGGTTACCTCCACCATTTCTCCACCCTGGGGTTCACCCCGCAAATGTGCCTCCTCCATTACCATTCACCCTTTATTCCCAGAAAAATAAAAACCAGGTGGTTAGCAAATGCCAAGAAGCAAAGGAGATCAGCGGAGTCAGCCAACAGCCCGAGGTGCAGCCCCCTGCCAGGGGAGCCCCAGGTACGGGCAGCTCTGTAGGACCCCAGGACACCCTTCCTCTGCTGCGAAGACCCAGCCGCCCCTGGGAGGGTTGAATGGACTGGAAGCCACCTTTTGTGAAAGTGATGCTATCATTGTGGTTGTAATTTATGCAAAGAAATTCTGCAACCCACGATGATTAAATTATAGCAGACAATGCAGGGTCTCGAGAGCGTGCACCCCCTCCGGGTTTTTCACTTTTATCTACATTAAAATCAGGTCTGTGAAAATTCACTGCACATGGTTTTCGATCTGAAAAATGGAACGTTTCCACATGTTTCTGTATGTTTTTGAAGCAGAGAGAGACACACCATCATTTTTACATCTAACTGAGTCTGGGAGGCAAAGGCAAGGGATTCCTTTCAAGAAGCAGCCAGAAAGGTGTTGCCAGACTGTCAGGGGCAGAGCTGTGCAGCCGACTTGATTTAAAATGAAGGCACTGGGGGTTCGCCCCAAACCCTGGAGATGTGCGCAGGCCGCCACCGAAGACCCGCTGGGACATGCCTCTCCCCTCCGCCAGCCCTGCCCTGGGTGCAGCCGCCCCGTCCCAGCAGCCACCACCTCGGCCCCAGGTAGGACGGGGGCCGCAGAGAAGAGGGCAGGGCTGCGTCCGGGCTGCCTTCCCTGGGTGACGCGCTCTGCACCTGCCTTCCGCCGAGGGTGCGGGAAGCCCGGCAATGAAGCCTGGGTGACAGACGGAGCTGGGCCGCCCCCAAGGCACCTCCTCTTTAACGTCACAACGTGGGGTTTCTGCGCCCTACTTGCTATCAGTGGGTTTTTTTTTTTCTTTTTCAAATATATCTCCTACCCATGTGGGGCTGATGAATTCCCAGGCCAGCTGCCGTTCTCCTTCTCTGTACAAACACGTGGCACTTCGGAGAGGGTCTGTGCAAGCGCCGGGCGCCCGGGGGCCTGCGGCGGGCGGGCCACCGTGCGGAGACACTGGGACCTGGGACCCGGGTTCTCCCTCCGCGGCCCGCGCAGCCCTGGCCCACACCCCGCGCTCTGCACCCGCAACAAAGATGCTTGCTTGCGCTCAGCGCCGCCGGCCCTGGGGAGCTCGGGGGAAGAATAGCTGAAGATTGATTCCTCAGCGCGCTCTGACCTTCCGAGCATTGGGTCGAGCCTGCGATCTATCTTGTCAGGGAGGAGGAGGAGGTGGGGTGGGGGTGTGTGTGTGTGTGTGTGTGTGTGTGTGTGTGTGTGTGGTGTGTTTAAAGAATATTAATTCACAGTGAAATCCCAGGGCACATTTGCTAGCCATAAAGTGTCCATCCTTAATGAGGACAGATTTGGGAATCAATAAAATGTTTATATAGCTGGGTGTGCCCTCTAAGCCATACACAAGTGCGTGCATGCACATGCACACCTGCAGATGCACACTCACACTCACACACACACACACGCCTAAACTAATCTAGGGCCCAAGGACAAGCTGACCTTGGGAAATGTAATTTCCAGCACAAATTAAAGTTCAAACCAGGCGGCTGTGCCTGTCCTTCCGGCATCCCTGCACCCAGCTCACCACCTCACTGCACTTGGACTTGGGTGAGGCGCCCTACAGACGGCAGCTCAGGGGAGGTGGCTGGCCCAGAGGACACCGTCTCTGCGGACCTGGGGCCGGTGTCACAGCCTATCAGGGTTTTGGTAACAGTGAAGAAACTGTGACCCCCTTCCCCCTGCACCTGTATCTATAAACCCAGAACACTGGGGAACGGAGGTGGGTTTGCATTCTGCACCTTTCCTCCTGCAGCAATCCTTACCAGCGCTGGAGGAAAAGGCCCCTCTGGGCCTGAGCGAATGGGGGCTGCGGGGACAGGCTGGGCTTGCTGACTTAGTCCACACGGTGACGGCACCTGGAGGGACTGTCATACTTTGCTTCTCCAGGCTTTTCTGAGACCTTCTCCTCTTCTCAAAGGCACTCAGGAAAGCATGCACAGTAAACTCCCTGCTTGTCTCTCTTCCCTTGATTAGGTTCTATCAGAGAAAGAACGAAATCTGAGGACATGGACAGCCAAGGGTAAAAACACCGATAAAATTATTAAAATTAGAAAAAACAATTCTGTTATAAGATAGCCGACGCAGTATGATTCTCTTACAAGCATAACATACAAGATGCGGACCTACAGAACCCGCAGGGAGAAACTGTACACAAATCAAAGAGGTAGTTACCTTTCGATGGTGTGATAAGTATTAATTCTACTTGATTTTCTGCACTTTAGTTTTTTTCCCTAAATGAAGTACAATGAAGTGACATTGTTTCTATCATCAGAAAAGTATTAAGCTCAAGGAAGCATCTGAACACTGTAGTCTATCCGCAACTTGCCGGCTTCTGTAAAAATTAGCAAATGCATCACTTAAAGTTCCACTCAGGCAACGCGGTTCTAAGCGGGTTTCCTATCTTCACAGTTTGTACGTTCTAAGTTTTAACTTGACGCCTCTGGACCGTAAGAATACCTGTGCTATATAGACCGCTAGTTGGTCCCCAATAGTAGTTGTACTCCCCGGTTTTCTCACGATAGTAGAACCCCAGTAATCAGCGGGCCATGTGGCCGGTGGGAATGAGACGACACTTCCCAGTCTCCCTTGTGGTGGGTGTGGCTCTGTGACGTCCTGGATGGCAGGACATGAGCCAGAGTGATGTGGGCGACTGTCACGCACATGGTATCAGAAAAAGCCTGTCCGTTAAGACCTTTCCTTTCCTCTGACCTTCAGCTTGGGTTCCGCTCTTCATAACACATCTCTCACTACAGCCCTGTGGGTCTCTGGCCTGGGAGACTCGCCATAGGAGCCCTGTCTCAGGGCCAGTCCCTCCCTAGATCTGGTGTCCAGGGGGCATTTGAGCCTCCTGTCAATCTCTTCCTGGGCCTTGGGGCCGAAGGGCAAACCTAATCTCGTTCAAGTGCCCAGGTGCTCCACTCTGGAATACTGGGTGTATTCCACTCTTGTAGAGTTTCTTGAAATTGCCCAAGTGTTCCTGAGTGTTCAGATTGCTGGTTACGGGTCTTTTTGGTTACATCGGTCTGCCATGAAATACCCATCGCTTCTTCCCCGGCGCTGCGATCACTCCAAGTCACCTTCTACCAGACCCTGTAAACTATTTGGGGCAAAGGGTGCACTTCCCAAAGCTCTTAGGTCTTGTCTCTTAGTAGCTTCCTTCACTCAATATCCAGACAAGTGTATTTATTTCCATATTTCCCTTAACTTCAAGCCTCCTCTCCCAGAACAATCTCGAGTGTGCCCTGACCAACACGATGAGTGGAGAGTACAGGCATGCAAACCCCTTTCAGGAACAGGTGGCCTCTCTGCTGTACCTGCCTCGCAGGGACGAGCCGAGGAGGGCCACGCTTGTTTCTCCAGATGCTTTTCACTCCCATGATTGGTCCCTGCCTGCCGTAGCTAGTAAAAAGGAGTCAAAACCTCTGTCTTGCTTCATTTTCTCCTCCTTCCATCCATTAGTATTTCCATTGGTTGCAGATATTTACAAAGAGTTTAAATCCAGTCGTTCTGAGCTTAGCGTTGAGGACAGCCCCCAGCTTTGTTTGGGCCACGCCTATTCTATCGAGGCCTGAACCATGCCTCCTGATTCCCACATGTCCCTTCTCAGAGCCTCGATGTCCTGTCTCTGCTCTCAGAACAATGCAGAACCCCATCCCATAAGTATATAGGTAGGTGACCTGCATGTTTCCTGACTGTCAGCATGCCCAAAGCCTGTTTTAAATTATTCAGGCACTCTTTGCATCCTGGTCATTGAAGATGAAGTCCCTTTGAGTATGCAAATACCTGAAAGGCAGAGCTCTATGATATCCCAGCAGCTAACACTTTTCCTGGCCCCGATACTGACCATTGATTCAACTTCTCAGTAGGATGCCAGCTAAAGCCCAAATATCTCTATTCTTAGCTAAGGAGTCTCAGCCTTAGGAAACATCTTTGAGCTTCTGCACAACAAAGGAAATAGTCAACAGAGTGAAGGAGCAATCTGTGGAATGGGAGAAACCATATATTTCATAAGGGGTTAATACCCAAAATACGTAAAAACTACATATCAGTAGGAGAAAAAATTAAAATGGGCAAATGACATGAACAAAATTTTCTCAAAAGAAGACATATAAATGGCCAACAGATATATGAAAAGGTGTTCAGTATCACTAATCATCAGGGAAGTGCAAATCAAAGCCAAAAGATATCCTCATACCTGTTATGATGGTGATTATCAAAAAGGCAAAAAATAAGTGTGGGGGGGTGTGGAGGAAAAGGAACCTTTGTACAGTGTTGGTGGGAATGTCAGCCATTACGGAAAACAGTATGGAAGTTCCTTACAAAATTAAAAATTGAACTACCGTATAATCCAGCAACCTCTTCTGGGTATTTATCACAAACAAAATTAAATCAGACTCAAAGAAATACCTGAGCTCCCATGTTCATTGCAGCACCATTCACAATGGCCAAGATATGGAAACAATCTAAGTATCTATCAGTGACTAAATGGATATCCAACGAAATATCACTGAGCCTTTAAAAAGAAGGAAAACCTATCATTTGTGACAACGTGGATGAAACTGGAAGACATTATGCTGAGAGATATGAGCCAGATTCAGGAAGACAAACATTACATGATCTCACTTTTATATATGGCATCTCAATCATATGAATTCACAGCAGCTAAGAGTAGAATGGTGGTTGCCAATAGCTGAAGGGAGAAGGATATGGGGAGATGTTGGTCGAAGGACACAAACTTTCAGCTATAAGGTGAACAAGCTCTGGGGATCTACTGTACAGACTGATGACCAGAGTTAGTAATAGGATACTGTAGGGGCTCAGTCAGTTAAGCCTCCAACTCTTGATCTCAGCTCAGGTCTTGATCTCAGCGTTGTAAGTTCAAGCCCCACATTGGCATGGAGCCTACTTAAAAAAATATATGGTATTGCATTCTTGAAATTTGCTAGGAGCGTAGATAATTAAGCTCTCTCACCCCCCCATGCACAAAAAAGACAACTATTTGACATGATGGGTATGTTAATTGGCTTGATTATGAGGATGATTTCACAATGCAGATGTATATCAAAACATCGAATTGTACATCTTAAATATGTACAATTTTTTATTTGTAAATTATACCTCCATAAAACTTTAAACAAAACAAAACAAAATGAAAACAAACCTTCGACGTCAGTGGACTGATTGCTTTCCTACTGGCAGAAGACCCACCCCCCTGGATACCCTCCGGCACCTGTGCCTCCGGAGAGAATCCTTTGCTCTTGCCCTAGCAACACAGACCTGGGTGCCATTCCCACTCCAGATGACAGCTTCGCTTTTCCTAGAAAGTCACACAGGGAGGTGGGGGCCGACTCGTCACCTTCCATGTCCTTGTCCTTCCCTCTTTGGGGGAATTCATCTCACCAGCAAACTCTAAAGAAGTTTAGACCACAGCTGAAGAGCTATTACATGTTATTTCTCCAAATTAACTAAAATCTGATCCAAACATCTCTTCAACCTGCTGGTGCAAGTCAATCTCAGTTGTGTTTTGAGCCCTTCTTTCTTCAGTTGAACAAAATTCCAGAAGGTTCTGTGTAGTCCATTCAAGGAAGCGTTCTTTGTTCTTCATCACCAGGTGTCCCACAGATAAACCCTGCCCCACCTGCTCCCTTGGAGGTTGGCTGTGTCTGAGCTGAGTTTGGTCACAGGGATACTTTGTTATTTTCCCTACATCATTGCTTTGTGTTAGGTGGCCTCAGACTTCCTAGCATCTTTGGTTGAGGGGGTCTCAGGGACTCTCTGGACAGCAGTTACAATAACATCATTGAGAAGCCATCTCCCTCCTTGTCCCCTCCTCTGCACTCGCCTGGTCTGCCAGCCCCCATCTTCCATCGTTGAAAACTCCATACCTCTGCTATTTCCCCCACCGACCATTGCAACACAATTCCTCCCAGTAAACCCAGGCTTCCAAAAACATGGGCTTAAATCATCTTCTAGCTGCGTGGACACTTCTGCTTTTGGTCTTATGACACGAAACCATTAGCAATCTCGGAGGGAAGAGAGCACACAGTCTTGGCTATTTTCTCAGTGTGGGATGGAAAAGTGTCCATAAAAAGAGAAACACACAAAGATACTTTGGTAAATTTTTGCAAAATTATACTCTTAGTACTCTTTTTATATTTAGTCAGTAGGTTCTTGGTGAAGGTCCAGAACAGAAGCAGTGACCACACCCTTTTCTCTCCAACCTCGACTGCCAGGGGTCGGGCACATGGTCACCAATGTGCTGTCAGCGCGTGGAGACTGCTGGCAGGGGGTGGGGGCACTGGGGATGGATTGGTTGTCTCTTATCTACCTGTTAACTTGTGAGTAGGTTGCACGGTCTTAGTTCACGTCTGGGCTTCTCAGAAGCTCTTCTCCGTCCTCTGGTTCGTCACAATGGCTAAGGTTGCTGGATAAGTGCTACATGACTCCATGAAGCTTGCTGCCCACTTTGGGAAATAAACTGCTCCCCGTCCTTGCACTAGAGCCGAATGTCTATTATATCCAGAAATCAACAAAGTTTGGGACAGCGAGATCCCAGCCCTTAATCTCAATTCTCATCACCACATATGAGAAACAACCCCAGTGTTAGGTGTAAAACGTCTCCTTGATGCACGTGCCTTTTCCAAGCAGGAATATTGACCCAGACCTCACGCTGATAGAGGCTGGCAGCCCCTCCCCCTCCACCCCAGAACCTTGTGAGACACGGTAAGGACAGTAAAGCCGGGCTAAGGTGGTTTGGGGTGGCTGGTGATCCGGCTGAGGCTGGGGCAGGCCTGAAATCATTTCCTCTGAGATCAGACCTTTTCCGCCGAGACCAGAGAAATGCCTCAGATACAAATGAGGCAGCAGAGCCGTCTCTATAAATTGCAGCCTGCAGGCCTCTTAGGGTGTCAGCAGAACCCGGCCGTTAACCATATTTAATTGATAGCTCCAGTAAGTTCTGTAGATCATTACCATAGCAGTCATCTTTCAAGGATCCTTGTTAGCACCACGAGGGAACACAATAGATGGTGTGACAGGAGAAAGGAGGGAAGGAAGCTGCAGAGGGAGCTCACAAGAGCCAACAGCTCATGGGGAGAAAGATCTTCTCTGTCCACACCGCCACCCTGATGGAACCCAGGGGCACACACGGGACTCTTGCTGCTGCAGAACGCAGACAAGAGAAACCTGCCATGATGCGCCCGGCAATGCACCTGCTTCCGTCACACTGAGCCTGTGTCCACGGTGCCTGGCTGACATGGAGGGGATCTGGGCGTGACCACAGCCCACATCTGGAGATAGGAAGTAGTGCCTTTCCCCCCTTAAATTATGTCTTGAATGATCAAAAGCACATTTTGAGTTATCCGTTATCTGCACCTCCTTGGATAGGATGTCTCCTTTTATTGTTTCTGTTGATCTTCATGGTGGTGAGTTTGTACAGGTGCTCTGAGCTCATCTGTCTTAGGCCCGGGAGTCTCAGAAACGCCCGGAGTGGTGCAGGCTCCTCTCCGGGTGCAATGCTCTTTTCTCCTGGGGCAGGGCCTTTGGGGGGCCAGTCAGCTCCAGATCAGCTTTTGCAGCGAATTCCTGCTTGAAATTCCCAACTAGTGCAGGCTGTTGAGTTGAGGCCCCCACACGCGGCACGCCTGGGGTCCAGAGGCAGCATAGGCTTTTGTGCTGCACTTCCTGATGCAGAAGGCCGAGCTCTGCTGGTTTGTATTCAGATGTCACACCTCCATCCCCGTCCCTGGCTTCGTGAAGCGGCTCCGTTGTAAAGCTCATGGCACGCAGCATCTGCCAGCTCCGCAGACATCCCGAAGCAGGTGGTAAGTTCTTATCCCCAAGAGTATTTCTCATCCCGATAGCTGTTCATGGTTGGTGTCAACCCTGCTGGCGCTCCAGTCTTTAAGTTCCC
Organism: Ailuropoda melanoleuca; assembly: GCF_002007445.2. NCBI lineage: Eukaryota > Metazoa > Chordata > Mammalia > Carnivora > Ursidae > Ailuropoda > Ailuropoda melanoleuca. Next base: position 140,726,677 of record NC_048221.1, read on the forward strand.
TTTCTTCTCTGGCATCTTTGTGTGTGTGTTTTAAGTACATTTCTGGCATTTTCGAAAATGTGCTTGCCATCACTCGGCATTCCTTTGTGTTGGGAGCAGGAATCTGGGCGAGAGCAGGTGGGCTGTACGTTATCCTCTCCACCTCTCCCTAAAAATTTGCCCCCACGTACCCACAAAGGGCAAACGGAATCACTGTATCCCCTGATAGCAGAGCAGAGTGGCCCGCAGTAGCCCTCAAACCAAGATAGCACAGCGAGCCATGGCGTTGGGGTCTGAAAGTCTGGTTCCAGGCCTGGCTTCATCACTCACCCTGTGACTGCCTTCCGGGCCTCCTTGTTCACCTGAAGGGACGCCCGGATAGCCGCGTGGGACGGGGGAAGGTTCAGCAGAGATGTCAGGGCACAATACCACCAGGAGAATGCAGGCCACAAGTGGCTGTTGAGCTTCCCTCTTGTGGGGACCGTGGCTGGCGTGGCTGTTTTGGCAGTTCTGAAAGTGAGCAGCTGAGCCTCAGGCCTGGTCACTTCGGGAAGCAGAAGGAGGGAGTGTGTGGCTTGGAGATGGAGCACACGGACCCTGCCCTCCTGGCCCCACCTGATGGCCTTTGGGGACCTCGGGCTTTCCTGAGCTGACTGAGCAGATCTTGCACAAGCTTCCAACAGGCTCGGAAGGGTATTGCATGTGTGCTGGGTAAGACTGCCTGGGCGCCCAACATCAGCTATATTACTCATCACAAGGCCTCGGCCAAAGCCCTGACCTTCCAGAAACCCATGTCACCATCCACAGAAGGGGCAAAGGAGGCTTACCTCAGAGGGGTCTGTGAGGCCGGATGCCCTGGCAGAGCTCACAGCACAGAGGGGCATTTAAGTGGAAGCCCCTCTTCTAGAACTATGTTAAGGAAAGCTGAGGCTCCTTCCAAGCAAACACAGAGATTGGGTGAGTCAGGTAACCACAATTACTCGAACATTTTTTTTTTTTGCTTCTTTTTTTGTATTCTAATGAACTAATAAGTCAGCCCCTCCTTTGGCCAAAATAATACCTTCCCCCAAATACACTCAGATACTTGGGTCTTTATTTCCCTTATATGTAAATGAGGGTGTTGAGCATTATTTCAAAGTGTGGTTATGAGGTAAGAGGAAAAGCATTTATATGAATATCTGGCACACAGAAATGCTCAGAAAATTGAATCTATTAATATTGTTATTGCTACAAAATGATGTCAGTGAAAACAACAATATTACTGTGAGAAAGTCACAATAATACATATCAGAGGGGAGTAATAGCATACAATGGCTTCCCCGTGTGCCATCTATAGGACCAGAGGGTAGCAGAGCTCCTGGGGTCCTGCTGGGATTCAGAGAACATGCTTCCACGCACACCGCACTACAGGGCTGAACGGAGGTCCGGCACTTTAAGCTCAACCAATGTTGCAGGTGACTGAACCCCTGGGCATGGCGCTTCTGTGCTGAGCCCCCCGAGACGACCTTTGACAGATTCAGTCCCGAGTATTAACAGTGGTCCATGTGCATTTGAAGCCCAAATGGCAGGAAAAGATCTCTGATTGCAGGCTAACTTTCAGAAGCAAACCTCACCACAAGGGAAGTGGGTTGCCAGTCTGATGCCAGGGGCAGGCTGTCAGGAGACGAGCATCAGTGTGTGGGTTAGTTAGGGTAACACTGTAACTGAGAACCGGGAAAGGCCTCAAGGATCGCAGACTCCCCTACCGAGTAGTTTTGCCCCAAATTTCTGTGTCTGTGCCTTGTTCCAGACCTTCTGCTCGGAATCTCTGAGGTTAGAACCTGGACCTGAAGATCCTGATTTGGGCTCTCTGGGCTCTAGGTGATAACCAGGAATGTGCAACCCCTGCCATTGTGTACGTGGGAAACTACAGTCAGACAGATGGAGTCACCTGCCCCGGGCTCGTTAGTGGCAGAACCAGACTCGCGTCTGAGCATCTGGACTGCTGGTCTTGAGCCGTTTCCACACCACAGCTGGTCTGAAACAACCCCAGGAACACAGGCTGAGTGCGGGAAGCGTGTGACCCCACGAAGGCAAATGCAGGGGGCCCAGAGAAAGGAAGACCTGGTGGCTCTGCTTCCCCTTATTCAGGGGGGACCCCTTCACATGGTGAGTGAGGGCCCAGGGGCCAGGTGGCGGCGGGTGGTCACCAGGGCAGCGCTCCCTCCGAGCGCTACCAGCGAGCAAGGACACACCTCCTGCCTCCTCCACTCCCTCCTGACCGTCGGGGGCACAGGCACGTAATGCAGCTGCCAGCACGCACTTCCTCATGGCTGCTAAGGACTGAAAAGGACCTTCACAAATTCCAAAGTCCTAATTCCACCATGAGGAAACAGGCTCAGAGTAGGGAGGCAATTTGCTCAAGTTCAACCAGCCCGTGAAGGGCAGAGCCAGAGTGGACACCCAGCCAGACCTCATCTCCTCGGCTTTGATGGTTAGCTCTTGACTCATATGACCTCTGAGGGTCCCAATCTGACCTCATTAATATTAAATAAGGGACAATGATGGGGACAGGAAAAGATTAGTGGCTGAGAATTCATGTTTGAGGACCGGAGTTCTGTGGCTCGTCATCCTACGAGATAATGAACCCATCCCCGTGTGGCCCAGCCACGCCCCGAAGTCACAGAGCACAGATAAGCGTGGACAATGTCCCCACCCCCGAAGCACTCAGTCTTCTCAGGTCCTTCTGAGGCATCCTGCAGGGACGTGGTCTGGGTTGAAATGCAGACTATCAGGCCCACCCCACTCAGAGCCCCCGTGGATGAGGCTGGGGAATCCAGCTCTGCAGGTGCTAACCGTGCCCCCCAAAGCTTGAGAAACCCTGAAATAAGACATTGGAGCTCCAGGTTAAAACGTGTAACACATACGAAAGACGGATTTGGCTGACATCTGCTCTTTCCCTGAAGAATTACGTGTTAAGTAGCCGCTGTATACCAGCCCCTGTCCTCTGCGCTGGGAACCCCGGGCAACAAGACAGCCAGGTCCTGCTCCCGCGGAGTGGATCCAGACAAATACGGAACCCTGGGAAGCCAGGCATAAATTAGGGGTACCTGGTGCCCGAGGTGCGGGTTGGTGCCAAAGTGAGAAGGGAGTGGCTGTCAGAGAGGAACCCTCCGAACAACGCCCACAGGGCAGCAGTCCTCAGAAGCCGTGGCTGAGCCGCATTCGTGGACACAAACAACATCTGGTTACTCACAGGAAAGCTGCGGCCAAGGCTTTTCGGAAATGCTTCTGTCCTGAAAGTGGACACCCAGCCAGACCTCATCTACTCGGCTTTGATGGTTAACTCTTTACTCATCTGACCTCTGGGAGTAACAATTTAACCTCAGAAATAGTAAATAAAGGACAACTATGGAGATAGTAAAAAATGAGTGGTTGCCAGGGGTTGGGCGGAGGAGGGGTGAACACACAGAGCACAGAGGGTGTTTAGGGCCGTGAGACTACTCCGTGTGACACTATAACAGTAGAGACGTGTCATTATATCATGCGTTTGCCCAAACCCATAGAGTTGCCCAAATACCAAGAGTGAATGAACCCTGATGTGAACTCGGACTTTGCATGAAAATGATGTGTCATAGATATAATTACGGGTTATAACAAATGTCCCACTCTGGTGGGAGTGTTGATGATGGGGGAGAGTAGGGGGGGTGGCAGGGGAATGCAAGGGATAGTTCCATACCTTCCCCTAAGTTTGCTGTGAACCTAAAACAATTCTTAAAAATTCTTAAAAAATAATTCTTAAAGAACAAGCAAAAATTATTAAACATCACAGAACCATTTACTTTTAAAATGTATTGCCTGTAAAACTGTGATATTATCAGGAATCAGGGTTTGAGACATAAAGGGTCCTACCTTGATTAGAAGTCAGGATGGGGCCATGGGTCTTGAACTGGTCACCAAATATGACAAACTTGGGGAGACACCCTGTCCCCATGCCTCTCATCGCCTCTCGTGCAGGTGTGGGGGACTACTAGTGTCTCTTCTCTCGGGTCTGTGATGTTCTAGGGCAAGTCCAAAACGCCGCTGGGAAAAGACATCAGAATCTCACAGAAAGCAAGAGCAGAACAGCACAGAGTTTCTACAAAACCATAAAAATGCGCTTTGGGGAACATCACTGAGAAGCACATGCAAGAGTGTGGGGCCCACAGCTCAGCATATGTAAAGTTGGTAAATTACCGTCATAGGAGCCAGGGAAACATCTGTTCTGTAGAACCCAACAGAGGGGATTTGGACATTTGAGAAGCGCTCGGCAGTTACTACAGTCGGCCCAGGAACATATGGGCGGTGTTCACAGTGAGAAGGTTCCCGCCTGATCGTGTTTCCCTAACTGCACACATCTGCTCCCAGACCGCTCAGATCGGGGGAACAGACTGCCCTGGGAAGCCGCCCTCGAACACATCGGGATAAGGCCATCCGCCCTGGCCTCTGGGGGGGCTCCTCCGCCGGCTCACCCCCACCTCCCCTTCCTGGCCCGCGGCCACCAAGGGAACGACCCCAGAAGGAGGCGCCACCTGGACCACCACACAGTCACCACTGGCCGACTCCGTGGTGGGCTCCTTGGAAGAACACTGGCTTAATTTCAGATCAAAGCAGCACTTTTCTCTTTCTCTTCAAAAAAATAATGTCTTGGAGAGATGAAGGACCCAATTAAGTTCATGGATGGGCTGGTAAGTAACTATCTACCTCCCACTTAAAATGACTTCCTCAGCCACTGGGCGGTGGTCCTTTGATCGGCCGTCCGCAGTTACCGGCAGGGAGCTATAAAAGGTGCTGCCAATGGCCCGGGAGAGGGGAGGAGAGCAAGGCGGTGAGGCTGCATGAGCTCTCCGACAGCCGGCCCGAGGAAGGCTGCGTCCCAAGTCAAAATCTTGGGCTCTGGCGGCTTTCAAGGCTGGGTGTCCTCCGGTACTCCAGAATAGTGTGTGGCACCCCGTGCCCCGGAGGCTACCTACAGGGGTCTCAGGTTGAAATCTCAGCATGGGGGTGTTTCATAGGTGTCCTTTTAGGGACACTGGTGAACAACTCGACAGCCTCACGATGAGAGCAGTAGCCATGAAAAATGATACGATTAAGGGACAAAGGGAAAGCAGAAATCCGCAAGCGGAGTCTGTATTGGTTGAAACGATGACATCGATGCAGGGGTCCATAGGAGAAGATCATTAAAAATGCACACCATTGCGCACACGGATGTCACCGTTGGTATCCGCAGCAACTTCTGATGAGTAGGTAGCATCGCATTTTACCACTGCACTCTGTCTGGTCACATGTAAATGGTGACATAGGCCCAGAGACTCTGTGTGACTTGCTCAAGGACAAACAGCTCACAGGCAGCAAACCCAAGATTTAAACAAGTTCGGTCTCAACATTTTCTCTCCCCCTTCCCATGGCATTGCACTGCTTCTTGAACGTCTCATTTATTTTTGTTTGATGGTAGAGTGCTCCAAACCTATGGCTGGTTCATTACCCCAGAGGGAAGTAAATGGAGACCGAGGCCACCTGGGATCTGCCAGGGGGTGGGTCACAGCTCCACCCATTACAAACTCCATCCTGGTGTGGCCCAGAAGTGTTGGCATGGGGTTTTCACCTCTGAGCTCCCCCTGCTTATCTCACCCACTAGAGTGAACCTGCTTTCTTGAACTTTCCTCTGTGTGTGTGTGTCAATAGACTTTAGGTTTTAGGCTTAGAGAAAACTAGAGCAGATATCATCAAGCATTCCCATACAGCCTTTCTCTCCCCCAGCAGTTTTCTGCATTAGTGACGTCTTGCATCAAAGTGTGTACCTTTGTTACAATTGATGAACCGAGATCGGTACACTGTTATTAACTCAAGTACATAGTTGACATACATTCTATGGGTGGGCACAAATGTCTAAGATGTATCCAGCATGACAGTATCATAGAGAATAGTTCCACTGCCCTCAAAGTCTCCTGTGTTCCCCCTGGACCCACGGCAACCCCTGATCTTTTGACAGTCTCCACAGTTCTATATTTTCCAGAATGTGATATACAGTGTGCAGCCTTTCAGATTGGCTGCTTTCACTTGGTAAAATGCATCTAAAGTTCCTCCATGCCTTTTTGTGAAAAGCTTGGTGCTTTTCAAGCTTTCTCTTCTCACCGTGGGAGGAAATGGCTGTCCTTCTTCCCCTGGACCGCAGGTATCTGTAGCCCTCTCTGCTATAGAAAAGAGAGGCCTGAACTGGTCACTGTCTATGTCAATGTCTCATGTTTCCCCTTGGAAATATTTAACTCCCAAGCTTCCTGCCTTCATCATGAAGCCTAGGAATGTACCCTGTAAGAGTAGATGTTTCACAGATAGTTTTTTAATTAGTTAAATAAAGAAGAGAGGACAGGCAGGAGGCCTGGAGGCCTGGAGACAAGCGGGGAGGTGGGGGAGGACTGGCAGTATGTTTACTGCAAACCCACGAATGGAGCTGAGCTGTGCCCAGGTCGCCAAGTGAGGGTGGCTGTGCCAGGTCAGGACACCTCCCCATCAAGGTTCTGATTCATGTGTCCATTTTCCAGGAGGGCAAGCAGAGGCATAGAGGTCAGCACAAGGAGGGCGGCCCACAGGCTGAACGTGGCAAGGTTGGACTGTGCCCAGGACACTCGCCTTCCTCCAGACATCAGGGGAAGGAGGCCCCCAGTGGCAGTTACTCCCAGACACATCCGTGCTTTTTGAGGACATAAGAACTTTCCTCTCCTTCACACCCACCGTGCCAGCCAATCTGAAGTGCCTACTATGAGCCAGGAGAAGCATGTTTCTAATTTCTTATAAGCCAGTCCATAACCATTTATAGACAGCCAGCAAGGTAGGCTTCCTTGTTTTAATTTCTCAGATGGGAAAATCCAAACTTCAGGAAGTTAAGAGATCGTCAGACGTCATCCAACCAGATGTGGGAGAGCAGGGAGGAGAAGTCATGTTCAGCAGACCCTCAGACCCTCATGGCCCTCCTGCCATGCTGCGTCCTCCACTAAAGTCAGACCACCAGGCTTTGTCCCCACCTCAGGTCCACTTCACCTCCCACTCCTGTCCCCTGGGAAGAGGCCAGTCCCCAAGGAGCTGGTCCACCCTGATCACTGGGGTGGACCCGGACCGGGCAGCAGATGCCCCCTAGCAAAGAGCACTGTGCCCACCACGTGTCACCAACAAGACAAACTCCTGCTGGAGCTTTCGATCCACAGTTTACTCACGGATTCATTCAACAGATATTCTCTGCTTATTAGATGCCACATGCTGTTGTAGGCACTGGGGATTTAGCAGGGCATAAAACATGGGCATGCCTGCCCTTGGGAGCACACAGTCTATCAGAGCATTATAGAAAAATAAAGAGCAAAGCGTATGGTAGGTCAGATAATGCTAAGGGCTATGGGTAAAAATTAAGATGGAGTGTTTATGGAGGGAAGTGGGAATTACCATTGCAAACAAGGTGGCCAGGAGGCCATATCTATGCAGTGACAGGGAGGAGAGCCCCAAAGAAAGAGAGAGAGGACATGGCAGAGATCCAGGGTAACTGCCTCTCCCATGGGGGAAATGGCTGGTGCAAAGGCTCTGGGGCAGGACAGCACTTGGTATGCACGAAAAACTGGGAATCAGCAAGAAATGGCAAATTTTCTCAGAAAAAACAGGCATCTCAACGTAACACATACTAAGGGGTAAATATCAATACCAGGGTTTTTCTGAAGTTGGCGCTGTTACGTTTTTAATCAGAGCAGGGCTGAATGAGGAGAGGCGGCAGCGAGCCACATGGGGTGGCGAATAAATGAGCAGAACGGGTCTATCAAGGGAAAAGTACCTGTTTTGAAGGTGAGCCTTTTGCTTTCATACAGTAACTTCGGCCTGAGCGCAGCGGGGAAGCCGCACAGCCACCTGAAGGGGCTCACTGCCAGGTGGGAAGAAGGCCATTACCAATCACGATCTGGCGTTGCCAGGATGGGAGAGGGGACCGAAGCCAGGTGAAGTGGAAACCCTGGGGAGGATGTGGTCAGGCTGGGAGAGGTGTGCTGTCTTGAGCTCATCCTGGCCCAAGGGTTTGGTAGACAGTCTCCCTTCACACCAACTAGAAAAAGGTTATTTTGCACCTGCTTTTCTAAAGGCTCCCTGGTGTCCTGAGGGCTGCGGGTGGGAGATCCCTCCCTGCCCATCCTCCCCTGTGTGCAGGGCTCTCCCTAGGACTCCGGGCTGCTCTCTGGGCTCCCACGCCTGGCACACCTGACAGTGATACACACCAGAGCCGGAGCTGCGAATCAGCTCTACAGTCAGGACAGTGTAGCCGCTTCCCTTGCTCCACTCTGGGAGTGGGAGGGGGAGGGGCACAGGCTTTTCTTGCAAAAGTAAAGGCACTGTCCCAGGAGGATAGAAGCAGGGGGGCTCTCCAAAGCTGTACAGAAGGAACCACTCCCACTGCCTCCCCCCTGCAGGCAGAGGGTCACAGAGCCAGTCCAAGGACGAGTGAGTTTTTTTCACACCCTGCAAGTGGAAAAAGTGCAAGCTTTCTAGCCCTCCTGTCCTTTGCAGGCAGCAGGCTTACAGGGAAAACTGGACCCGTTCAGGGGATAAACTCATCAGAACCCACTACACCAGGACAGCCATGTTCCCAAACGAGGAGAAAGCTTGGTCTGAACTCTTAGTGGAGCTCACGGTTCTGGCAAAGCTATTGTCAGACCTCTGCCTGTGGGTGGGGGAGAGGCAGGGAAGATGGGGAAGGACAGTCGGGAGACCCTGAGGGCACAGTCACGGCCGTCACGGGCCCTAGGGGCTCGGTCGTGTGGCCCTTCGTCACACCCAAGTAGAGGTTTGAAGAGCCAAACCCAAGGCTTCGGGGATCAGGAACTTCCACTGCCCCAGGTCCGCCTGGGTCCCCGCCCCACCTGCTTCGTGAAGGCCCCGGGGCACGAGGGGGGCCAGTGAGGCGCTCGCAAGCCCACCGCGGAGGGTCTGTGCTCCCCGCGGGCTGTGCACCTGTCCCCTGCACTGGCGGGCGGGCCTCGCTGACCAAAGGGCACGCTTACCGCAGGAGTCCGGCAGAGGAGACGGTATCTCAGACACGGAGCCACGCGGCAAACACCGGAGGAGTCGTCTTGAGGCGCCGGGAGAGGGGAACCCGCACGTGTGCTGTTCCGCGTGCGCCCACGCCCGCTGCAAACCTGGGGACCACGGCTCACCGCCGAGCACGAGCTCCTGTGCGCAGGGATTTCAGTAGCAACCGCCTCCTGCACGCGCGCCGCAGGTGGGCCCCCGGGCCATTCCCGGGACCGGCTCCGTCCGTGACCCGTGTCTCTGCCGGCCGCTCTGGCATCGTACCCCCGTGCCTCTGAGCGGAGCCCCTGTGCTCAGAAGGATCCTTACGCTAGCAAGCGACGAGAAGTTAAAACTTTTGAAAAGATCCGTGTTGCGTCAGTCTCCGTGAATCTACATCTTAACTCCTGTTTAATTTTTTGTGTGTTTTTAACATTTTGAAGCTCTCGATGTCCACGAAGCATTCAGTCGTTGCTGCGGATCTTAGAGACAATGCCGCACATCCGGGTGGTAAAGAGTATTCGCAGGTGCGCTGGTCCCCTCTCCTCGCCGTGACCTCCACGACTGCCAGAGGTCAAAGTCAGCCCTCCTAAGGCCGTTCCCTGGCCCAGGTGGCACCACCCCAACCGCGTGGACGCCTGCTTGCTGAGGTGTGCTCACTTTTCCCGTCAAGACAAGGGCTGTGCCTTCCTCGGACCCTTTCCTGGCCGCGTTCCCCTGCACGGAATGTGCTGCTTTCTCTGCGGTTTTCGAGCACATCTCAGGTGTCCGCGCTTTAGCCGTGGGCACACGCCTGCTGCACCCCCTTGGTGAGCGACCCTTGCAGAATGTCACCATGCTCCTTCCCAGTGGACGGGGCCCAGAGCGGAAAGGCGCTTAGAGCAGAGGACCGAACCAGGAGCCCAGGAACGGAAGCAGCTCTGGAGGCCGGGAAAACGACCCCCAGGAGTCCCCTGGTCTGCATGGCCCTCTCCGCTTCATGTCCCACGCACCAGGCCTCCTGCTTCGGAGAAAATGAGCACAAATTGGGTACCCGCTCCCTCTACCCTGTTCGGGGAGAGGAAGACAGGAGGAAGTGGGCCGGGGGGTGAGGAGATCTCAGGAGAGCCGCTCCATCTGCTGGCCAGGCTGTGGGCCAGGTCCCAGGGGTAGTTGTGCCCGGCTGTGCTGGGAGGTGAGGACCAACTCCCTCTCCAGCGGGCAGTGGGCCCCTGCTAGTGCCTGGCGGAAACAGAGGGCCCTGTGGGTGGCTCTGTGCCTCGAGTAAGTTTCTCCCATCCCTGAATATCGGGCCTCTCGTGTGCCGATAGGGAAAACAGGAGTGCCTACCTTCTAATGCTTTTGTGAAATCCAGAATACCCATGCAGAGTCAAGAGCATCTGGAAGGAGAGTAAGCACTCGATGACCCCTAGCTGCTCCTGCTGCCGCTAGAACTGCTGGCACGAACAGCACTACTGGCATGACTGTCATTCCTGGCCCCCAAATGCCAGGAACCCGACATCTGAACTCCCCTCTTCCCCGTTCCCCCACACGGACATCTCTTCAGAATGGGCTCTGAGTGGGGAGGAAAAGGGAGATAAATCTCTCCTCTTTTCCCTAGAGCACCCTACTTCTTGCCAAGAACACGCTCCACTCTTGAGCCCTCCCGTCTCCGTCCGGACTCCGACATCCAGAGGAAGGGCTGGAGGAGAACTTTGGGTGACAGGGAGGAGAAATACGGGGACGCGTTCCCCTCATCACAATGGTGAGCGTGCCCGTAACTACGTGCAGATTCGGGTTCAGAGGAAGCGTCTCAGCTGCGTGTCCTAACGGGGCTTCCCGGCTCTCTGATCTATGTATTCACATCACGTGCTCACTGGGACAGACGCCTCGCGGGTTTGTCAGACCAGAAGTGGACTTAGAGAGGTGACGGAGGAAAACAAGGCCGACCCTTCTTTGCTCACGTTGCTGGGAAAAGGCCAGGCCAGAGTGGGAGGCCAAACCACGCCTTCCTGCCCTTCCACGTCTGAAGGCAATGCTCACTCTGTGGGAAGAACGATGGGAATCCAGGTAAACGGAAGCTGGTCACAGAAGGCCGCCTGTTCCCCTCTGTGTCCATGGTGACTGGGATCACAGGAGCGAACAGCGTGGAGGCTTCAGGCCCACCCACAGAAGAAGTGCTGGAGGGCCCAATTCTACCACGTCGAGGACCAAGAAGAGCCCCACCCCACACGCCGTCTCCCGAGAGCTGCTTGTGTGATGATCCAGGGTGCGTGTTTGCAAACATTCCCACGACACGTGGGTCTTTTCTTCTTTCCCAGACCAACAGCAATGGCCCATGATGATTTCAGAAACAAGGCACTGGCTTGCTCATTCGCTGTCAACTCAGGGACTCCATGGGGTGACGCGACACTGTCCACAGGTAGACATCAAACCAGAGGCCGCGCGAGAGGGAAAAGGTCACTAGAGCCGAGTGACCCCGTGAACATTTCCTGCGCACAGCACCTTGCACTTGAACTCCAGGGCGCGATCGGGTCTTGCTTCAAAGCACAAGCTTGGTTCGGCAGGGCTCCCTCTGCATCAGGGCTGGGTCACGTGCCAAGTCCGCGGTCTGGGCGAGTGACTTAAATTCACGTGCCAGCCGTTTCAGTCTGTGGAGACCGTCAGGGTCCGGTCCCAGAACCACGTGGGACTGAAGACCATGCGTGCGGGGGAGTTAGTAAGACGCTTTGCACACTCTGAGTGTTCAGATTGGGGGCCTAAGGAGTTCATTCAATGCTCAGACTTAAATTCCCAGGCAGATAAAATCCTACAAAGTTTACAGAAAGGAAACTGAGGTCCAGAGATACTGAACAGTCTGCCGAAGGACATGCGACATGTGAGTATGAACTTCCTGTCTTCCACGGCTCCAATTCATTCACTGCAAAAAAAAAAAAAAAAAAAAAAAAAAAAAAANAAAAAAAAAAAAAAAAAAAAAAAAAATCACATTTACTATCTAAGAAAACGCCATATTTAATAAGGATATTCCACAAAGGACCTCTGAAAGCTAGGCCAGCCCTCGATTTTTAGGCACAATTTTATGCTTTTCACCGTGATAATTTCATGATTGTCTAATTAAGCAAACTGGTTCATTACCAACACCACCAAGGCGCTAATTCAATCCCCCTGCCTGTGACTTCCTTTTCAAGCTTGTTTACCTGGGAATCCATGTGTAACTATAGAAAATTCCCACAGCAAGCACGGGGAGGGTGGGGTGGAGGGGAGCCTCCCGTGTAGTTTTTCTCCAAACTGGAGTCCAAATTCTCCAGGCCCCCGAGGTTTAATTACCTGCTGTTTCGGGGGTGGCAGCCTGACAGACCCTCCCCACCCGCTCGCACACATACTCCCCACGAGGGACAAGGGGAGGGGAGGGGCAAAGCCCGGAGTCTGCATTCAATTTGGAACTTGAAATGGAACTTTCACCTTTTTCAGCAAATTCTGTGTGTTCCAAGGGTTTAACTTTCTCGCCACCCCCCCCAGGCACACACGGAAGAACAACGACAGCGCTTATTTTAACCCAGAGTGTGAGCGAGAAACCCCTTTGGAACCTAGCAATTGGTTTTTGTTTTGTGACCAGCTACTGCCACAAAAGGGGGACCCACCCCCTCCCCAGCATTGAATTNCTACTGCCACAAAAGGGGGACCCACCCCCTCCCCAGCATTGAATTAACCCTATGTGAGACGGGCAGAGGATTAAGAAGGTTGGTTCAGGCCCCATTCAGAAGGTTCCGAGGGGGGCTTTTTCAGAGGATTCTTCCGAACAAAGGTTGCCAAACTAAGTAGCTTTTTTTTTGTTGTTGCTTTAGCCCTGGCCTATTGTTACCTCGGAGAGCGACCTTTTCCACTTAATTGGGGCTTTAGAATTCCGCCTCTATTGTGTTTGTATATAAGAAACACTGCTGAGGGGCCATGTAACTTTATGAATATAAGCCTTTCTGCACTGGGTGAATCCAAGGAGATTTAGCTATGTATTTGC
>NC_048221.1:140739803-140774346 GCF_002007445.2 Ailuropoda melanoleuca
GATTATTCTGACTGCAGGTTCCATGCTCCTTGTGCCCAAATGCCACAGATGGTTGAGAGCCCACGGAACCTCTCCCGAACCTTCGTGCCAGGGATGGAGTGGCACCCGCTCTGCCCCAGGGCATCGGGGACTCCTGCCTCACCTGCGAGGAAGCAGAGCCCACTCCCTCGCTGTGGCCGAAGAGCAACGCACGAGGAAGCACTTCCGTACTGCAGGTGATCTGGAGAGTGTTGGGTTATTTAAATCTGAATTTCTTCCACATGACCACTTTTTCTTCCATATAAAGTAGAAAGGGGGGGCAAAAAATAGGTGTTAGGTTTCCGTGAACGTTAACAATTGTAGGGATGGTGTTTGATTCTCTTCATCTCCTAAAAACGCCATCGCCACCCATCCCATGCTTGGCTCCACTCGTCCACTCCTGTAGCCTCCAGAACACGTCAGTTCCAGCTGCTTCTCCCCCAGTTCAGGGCGTCACCCCTTCACATCTGACCATCCGCAACAGCTTCCTCACCAGAATCCCTGCTTCCCTTCCTGACCCTGCAAAATCCATTCTCCCCCAGAAGCCTGTGTGATCTTCCGAACATGCATCAGGTCATCGTGGCACTGCCCAGCTACAAAACCTCCTGGCAGCCCCTCACTTTTATCAAAACCAAACTCCTTACCCGGCCCTGCCTGTTTTGGACCACCATCTGATCCACAGTCCCTTCCTCGGGCCATGCTGGCTGGCCTTCCTTCTGCTCCTCAATCAAGACCCACAGAGGCTACCCCAGGACCTTTGCACGGATTCTCCCCTCTCCTCAGCATAATGCTCATATCATAAGTAGCCTTTCCTGACAACTTAGTCCAAAATCAACTCCCCAGTCCTTATCAGAGCTCTCCATTTTAACTTGCTGCTTACTCTTCATCAGTTTCTGATACTTTTTATTTCCCTGTTTCTTTGTCTAATTTTCTGTCCCACCTCCCCTGCGGTGGCCTGTGAGCTCCCCGAGAGCACAGCCCGTATTTACTTTTCACAGTTCCTTCTCAATACTTAGAACAGTGCCCGACATGGAGCAGATGTACAACAAACATTTGTTAAATGAATGAAAATAAGGAGGCAGAAGCAAGACTTAGACCCTTCCCGCACACACACTGCCCTAGAAAGAACACGTGCTTTCCAAATAGCCTCCACCTTTACAAAATTTAGAAAAATTTAGTTTTGCCACCCCCATTAGATAGTATCTTCTACCTGTCACCCCAGTCAGGCCCCTGAAGGACACTGTCTTCCTTTGACCCTACGTGGTCTCCACCGATGGGCGTTTTACTCAGCGAAGTTGTGTCTCTGCGGTATTTATCCACCAGTTCTCAAAGTCGCAAGCAAAATAATAAATATACAAACAAACCCTTTATCTCCTTGCAGACATGGGAAGATTAGCACTGGAGGCAGATGATACAGTAAGAACCAGGATAAAGGACCTGGCAGCTCGTCTCAGCGCCACTACCAATCTGGGAAAATGACTTCTTGCAATCTTAATTTCCTCACCTATAAAAGGAAGGGATTGACTCTAGGCCAAAACATTCTAGATGGATGTGAACGTTCATGTCGGGGAAGGTCATGCTGCCATTAAAGGATATTTTTTTAAAAATGTTGAATGACAAAAGAAAATGATTATGGTAAAAGGTCAAGACTCGAAAATATAAATATGTTTTAAATTGTGTAGAAAACTTTTAAACCGGGGAAATCATGAATGGTGAGAGGTCTCATCTATACACTGGGGGACAACGAGTGTTCATCGTTACCTTTGTTCTCGAAGTCGTCGTGATCATTAAGTATGACATATTTTCACAGCTCCTTCGCCCCTATGAAATTAAATCGAGGGAAGCCAAGCAGGTAACTGCTAAGGTCCCTTCTTGCCCCTGTTGTGACGGCCAGCCTGGGAGCTGGCGGTGGCTGCGGACCGGTCTGTGCGTGCTTCTCAGCATGGCCGGTGCGGGGACAGACCCCTCAAACACCGCATTGCCTTCACCCCGGCCGCACTGAGGAACGGCCTCGAGAGCCAAATGGGGAAAGAAAGGACACTGGGCTTTTGCTTGGACTCGGGAACGAGGATTTCTTTCATCATGGAGCTCACCAATTAGAACTATCGGAGGTATCATCTGGGCCTGGGCCACTCATGGGGAATGTTTCTTTGTGAATAAAATCAACCCAGAACAAAGCAGACCTGAGAAATAGAGAAAAATTAAAAAACAAACAAACGCAAACACCCACTGATTTCTGTGGACGTCACTGAACCCCTGTGTCCAACTGGCACGGAAGCAAAACCATGTTTTTGATCCTTTTGGTCTCCAGATCCAGCACATTTCCTTTCTTGTCTAAACCTGTCTGAGATGCATTTGTGGCATGCAAAGAGCTCAGAGCCATGGCTCCTGCCCCTGCCCCCCCATCAGGTTAGTGGGGGGTGCAGATAATTATACAATGCTCCGTAATAGAAATAAAACAGGGAGCTTTCAGGGTAAGGAGCTTTCAGCCTAAAACAGCCCCAGGATGCTTTTTGGAAGAAACCAAGCTAAGCTGGGTCTTCAACAATGAATAGAGGTCATACATTTTGCCGAAGGGGGTGTTCCAGGCTGAGGGTTCAGCCCTGAGATGGAAAGATCACCTCAGGGAACCAGGAGGAGCAGACAAGCCATAAGCACGTGCATGAAGCTGGAAGTCTCGGAAAGGAGGCCAGGAGGGCACACAGAGCAAGAGAACAGAGACCACGTGGCTGGAATCAACCTAGAGGGTCCCTGGAAGAATCCTGCACATAACCGTGAAGGCATCGAGGAGGAGTTAAACGGATTTTATCAGGAAAGTAATGATCGTATTTGCTTTTCCAGGAGTTCAGTTGGAGGTGGAATTTGGATGAATCTTCTGGCTACTGACACCAGAATGCGTGCTTCATCATGAGCATGACCTGATGGCAGAGCCTACGCAGGGGATCAGACACGCTGGAGGGTGACCCCAACTTGGCTGTGGCTCACGGTCTTCCCCTTCGGTGAGCCATTGTGACCCATTCTTCCAGACTGTTGTCGAGATGCTCTCATCCCAAAGCCTGGAGCTCACTGCCGTCTGCTGTCCTTGCCTCAGCCTGGCCACTGGGGTCTCACTTAACCCAAAGCTCCCTCAGGCCACCGGGGTCAGAGCACCTGCTTCAGCCCTCCGCATTAACCTAAGGGTTGTTCGCCTTAATTAATGTGCTCAGCATCGCCCAAACCTGCCGGGTTCTTTCTGAAATGCTCTGAAAGGCTAACAGCTCCCCTGAGGCTGTAACTTAGACTTTATGGCTTTTCCACATTTGCACCCATATTTTGCCATCACTTTTTTCTGTTCCGAAGCACGGTCAGTGGACGGACAGTTTTTAGGAATGCTGAGCGCCGGACCTGGCGCCCAGGGCTCAGCGAACAAAGGTAAATAGGACACAGATCTGTGTCCAGAGCAGCACAAACCTGTCACAGCAAGTATTCAACCATCTTTTCTGAAGAGGAGCTGAGCGTGAGGGGGCACATGGTGTCCCCCAACACCACACTGCTTCCTGCTCACTGCAGGACAGGCTCTGAATCTGAACTCAGTTTGCCGGGTGCCCTGGTGCACTCCATGCTCCCTGGCCCCGTGTGGATCTGGAGGGGCTGTGAGAGATCACCTCTGGGGACTTGCTCATCAGACTGTCTGCTGCTGACACACAGGAGCCTCTGAGCTGGAATTCCCCACCAGCTAGATGCTGTTGGAAAAGCATCTCCCTGATTTTAGAGGTGGCTTCCCGAACAAAGTGCATGATACCCACTCGCGCTCCTTAGAAAGAAATTAGGGAAACAGCGAAATGCATGCAGCAATCAATCTGTCTGAGAGCAGCGTCTAGCCCGGCAGACCAGCCTCCCCCACGCGCATGGCCAAGACAGGACCCGAGCCAGCAGCGGCCCCAGCTCGTCTCACCTGAGCAGGTTCTCAGCCGAGCTCCCTTTGTCACAGCAACAGTGGGCTCCCAGCCGGGGAGGTCCGTGCTCCAACGTGGCTCCTCTGGGAAGCAGCCATGCAGCCCCTGTTTCTTTGCATGAGGCAGTCGTCAAAGCATCCTCTGGGCTGCAGAAGGAAGCCCGGTTTGGGGATCCCTCTTCATGGCTCCCCGGGGTGCCTGGCACTGCCTGGCACCACCAACCACGTCCGAGCTCCAGCCAGACTGCTGACCTGGCACTGGCGCTGTGTGATATCACTGGCTTGCACGGGGAGGCTTTAACTGTCTCGTCCCCAAGCTCGGAGCCCTCGTGTCTCTGTCAGATGCTCCCCCCGCGATGCCACTGTTCTCCCTCCCCGGGCTTCTCTCTGCCAGGGCTCCAGCCTTGCAGGGGCTCACTAACCAACCCCTTGCCACCCAAGGATCCATCGTTTTCAGCAAAGTAATGATTAATCCCAGGGCTTCTGTGTAAGTCCTTTTCTTTTGTTAAGCCAATTAAAACACATTTTCAGCATTCAGATATTTGTAAATATTCTGGTGTTTTTCCATAAATACCTATAGGTCGAAGTCATCGTATTCTTAAAAAAAAAAAAAAAATCCCACAACCACTCTTTCATTCCTGTCTAACATGCTGTTCTCATTTAATTTATAGGACTTGCAGCTCCATATGGAAAGGATATGGTTGACTGGGGAGACATGGATATTTAAAAAAATTGTAATCGCATAGGAAATTAATAATGCACGTTAGACTATGGATTATGTTGTTAGGGGAATGAGGAAAAGGATGCAGACTTGACATTAGAAAGACCCAGTTTCCGGTTCCAAACCCAATACTCACTGAGCTGCCCGGGTTTGTGCAAGTGCCTGGTTCCCGGGCTTCGGGCCCCTCCCACCTCACGGAGTACCAGCGTCACTTGGGACGTCACCACCAGCTAGTTTTTCCTTTCTGGAGCTGAGAAAAGAAAAACTATCTACGTGTGGTTTTGGAGGCAGGGTGGCCCTTAGAGGGGTGGTTGTTGGGATCGCTAAAGACCCCCGGGCTTGGACTCACAGCCCTGCCCCTTCTAGCTCCGTCACTCAGATAAATGTCAGAGAAGATGTTGTCTCCGCACCGTCATCTACCAGGTGGGAGGACAGAGCCTGCCCCCGGCTGATGCAGTCGCTGTATGGACCTGATGAGTGGTTCCTTGCAAAACCATGGCACCAGCTCAGTGAACGCGAGCTGTTACTATGACTCCTCAGGGGTCCTCCTTGCACCACAACTGTCTGAGCTATGGTACCCTCTCGCCAGGACTGGGTGTGCAAATGCCCTGTGCACACTCAGGAGTCAGAGTCTCACAGAGAGAGGGTTCTGCTGAGTGTGCAAAGACAAAGCTCCATCTCTGTGTGTAGGGGGCAGGATCTCGCCTTCAGAAGTCAACAACAGAGCCGTTTACTGAGCATTTAGTATACTCTGGGGCATTCTGTAAAGTACTTTTCTCTGTTAACCGTTGTGTTTCGGGACACCAGGTAAAAGCGTTTTTCTTTCAATAGCCATTTAAAATGGCTCCAATCATAAAACAGGCTAATACTATACTAACGTAGAAAGTTTCTACAATTTGCCCGAAGCAATAGATGTAGTCAGTGGTGAGTCCAGGATGCGAGCCCCGGAAGTCCGGCTCCAAGTCCGCGTGAAGGGTGAAGTCATTCATCACATGAATCCGCAAGCAAAACGAGGATTTCCAACGGAACTTAGAAGCCAGGATAAGGCTTTACAGGGGAGGAGGAGGGGGACCACCTTTTTTCTCTCCAGACATCCTGTTTTCATGTGTAACTGTGATCGCCAACATTTTATTGGTGCATGAACTCCATCAAACGTTTTTAAGTATGAACCTCAAAATATTTACTGCTCTATGAATTATTTATGGATGTCCTACAGTGAGTAATGATAAATGACAGCAACAAAAGGACAGAACCAAGGAGGTGTCCGTCTCCCGCCACCTCTCTCCGGGGTCCCCGTGCTGACCCCGTGGTTGGGGCTTCACAACCGCAGCCCGCAGAGGAAGCCCGGGTGCAGGTGCAATGCCACAGCCCAGAGCGGGGCGGAAGGTGGGCTTGGAGCCGAGGGACAGCCGCCTGACTGCCCGCCTTCCACCCGGAGGGAGAAAGGAAGCGCAGGTGAGCAGGGAGGAGGCATCCCCTCCTCACCGGGACGGACAGGATCCGCTGCCGGCCGCGGAGGTTCATGGTATAGGACAAAGAAGAGGGGAGAAGACCAACAGCAACAGCAAAATCCTCCCTCTCCCCACCTCCCTGTCATTCATTATGTCCAATACACCGTGCAGGTCCGACCCCGCACGCTGGGGCCATGCCGAGCATCATTTCCAGCCGCTGGAAGAGGCCTGGGTGCGAGGACCTTCTCCTTCCAGTCCATTCTGGGGTTCTGGGTATCGCTAAGCAGGTGCCTTTCGGTCGAGACTTTTCTCCTTCACAAAGGTAATTTCTCCTTCTTGTGTAAGGATGAGTCCAAGTCAGCCAAGGACATCCCACCCTGTCCCACCTCTGTTTGTTCCACACGTTTCTGTTATTACAATGAAGCCTCCCCAGTGTAATCATGCCTTCGCACACCTGTGTTTCCCGTGGTTCCCTGAGGGACAACGGCGGTGTCTGCCCGTCTGTGTGTCCTGTTTCCTGACCTCGGCATTATTGAGAAGTGTGACTGGGTACTTCTCCTTTGTGCGGGGCTGTTCAGCGCACCGTAGCCCCCAGCTTCCACCCACGAGCTGTGGCACCCTCCCAGCTGAGACGACGGAACTGTCTCCAGATGTTGCCAAATACCTCCTGGGGGCAAAATCACCCCCGCTTGAAAACCACTGCTCTACTCTGATTACAAGCTAATATTAAAAAAAAAAACAAAAACAAAAAGTTAAGAAAATATCAAATGATGATAGAATGCATTCAATGTAACATAACATGCAACCACTGAACATTTGATGTCTGTTTAGTTCTCTATTAAAGAGCAAACTCCACATTCATTCATTCATTCATTCATTCATTTATTAGAAAATTTAATGAATATACTGAATGCTTACTGGTTGTTTTTTTTTTTTTTTGAGTACTTTCCTAGCCCTGAATGTAAAGTCTTAAGAAAAATAATTGTCACCGAGGTTAGCAGACAAATGAAAAAGTCTTTCGAAAACACCTACATGCTCAAATACACACATTTTCCCAGCAAACAAATGCTATCATCAGTCCACGCACTGATTGATTCCTTTCACAAGGAGCTATTATTTCTGCTCTGTGTTGGACACTACCATCCCTAGTGCATGGATTATGAAGCTGTGTGAGACCCAATTCATGCCTTTAGGCAGTGGTAGCTTGAGAAAAATCTAGCAAACAAATGAGGGCAATAAAATATTATTTATTCTTGTAATAAATATTTAGGCAGAGTGCTGCTGCACACTGGTAATATGATATTGAGCAAAATTGATACCGTCTCACGCAGCTAACAATCTAGAAAAGATAAGACACAAAATGAGAAATAAGAAAGTAGATTATAGTGGAAGTAAGGAAAGCCATGGGGGTTTAGGGTGGGTGCACCCTTCTTAGATTAGAGGAATATTCATGATGATTTTAACACATGCTCATGAGTCCTTTGATAGTCGGCTCATAAAATGTGGAGTCTATGTCACCTCCTGTTGGATACAAGCTGGTGTTGGTGTTAGTGACGCGTTTCTAAGAGAATGTGGCAGAATTGGCACCATGTGACTCATGATAGACGATAGCATTGTGCTTGCTTTTCTCTAGCTTGAGGCCATGCCGCGGGAGCCCAGCCGCCGTGTTGTATGGCCGTAAAGGAGATACGATGTGGCCCAGGCTGACAGCCCCAGCTGAAGTCGTGGTCAGTGGCCACATTAGTGGCCAGACTTGTAAGTACATGAGCTTTTCAATGAGTCCAGCCTTCAACTCGCCCCAACCGCGGCATAATGGAGCAGAGAGGAATTATTCCTATCAAATCCTGCTCACATTGCAGACTTGCAAGTAAAATAAACGTTGTCACTGTTTTAAGCCACTAAGCTCTGGGGTGCTTTGTTACACAGCCATAGTCACCTCGACAGTATCACCTAGATTTGAGAGATATTTCCACAAGGGTAGTGGGTGCACAGATGTACTTTGTATAGTCCGGGCAGGGTTTCATGACATGGTAATATGAGTTCTGTCTTGAAACACAAGTGCATTCTGCAGTAAGTATTAGCCAGGCAGAGAGAGAAATGGCGGGGTCCACACTTTTAAGCACAGGGAGGCGTGTGAGCGTAGGAATGAGGTTATGAGCTGGCACGTCCACCCTGTGAAGTGTGAGTGTGTGGCCTGACTTGCCCACTGAGGACAGGGCTGAGACAGAAGGATCAGAAGAAATCAAGCTAGATGCACATATGGAAGCCTCTAAAACACGTTTTGTTATTCTGGAAACGTACATATGACATACAAGTTACATTTTAATAATTGTGTAGTGGCAATCCAGCGGCCTTCAGCATATCCACAATGTGATTTCCAGAACAATCTGCACCCCCAAAATCCTCGCACACAACAGGCAATCACCTCCCGCTCCCCCTCACTTCCATACCCACGCCCCTGGCAACCACTCGCCTCCTCTCCGTCTCTACAATTTGCCTTTTCTGCATATTCCATTTCCGTGAAATCGTGCAAGAGGTGGCCCCTCGTGCCTGCCTTCTTTCCCTTGGCTGAACTCGTTCCAAGCCTCATCCACCCTGGAGCGTATGCGGCACTTGCTTTGTTCTTACAGCTGAATTATATTCCACTGTAAGGGAGTGGCACGCTTTGTTTACCTGTTTGCCAATTGATGGTCACTGGTGGTGGTTCCGCCTTTGGCCAAGGAGAGTGCCACCATGAGCAACCGAGGCAGGTTCTGGTTTGAACACCTGTCTTCAGTTCCTCTGAGTATATACCTGAAAGTGGAATTGCTGGGCATGTGATGTTCTGTGTTTAACTTACTGTTTTCTACAGCAGCTGCAGTGTTGTTCATCCCCTCCCCTCAGGCAGGTAGGAGGGCCCCGCCTTTCCCCACCATCCTCATCAACACTTGCTATTCCTGTTGTCTCTGTCGTCTTCGTTGTTGTTGTTATTATTATTATTAATATTATTATTATTGCCATCCTAGTGGATGGGAAGTGGTATCTCACTGTGGCTTTGACTTGTTCCCCCCTAAAGACTGATGATGTGAGCATCTTTTAATGGGCTTGTTGCCTGTTTAGATCCACCATGTTCATATCTCCTTTGGAGAAGCTTCCAACGGGAAAAGCTTTTGCATCATGACTTGGGGCTGGGGCTTCATCCTGCGAGCAGTGGAGAGCCGTTCACCATGGGAGGAGCCTCATTATCAGATTTAAGGTCCAGAGAAAGGGATAAAGAAAGGGGGGGTGATCAGAAGGGGAAATGAAGCATGAGAGACTATGGACTATGAGAAACAAACTGCGGGCTTCAGAGGGGAGGAGGGTGGGGGAATGGGATAGACTGGTGATGGGTAGTAAGGAGGGCACGTATTGCATGGTGCACTGGGTGTTATACGCAACTAATGAATCATCGAACTTTACATCAGAAACCAGGGATGTACTGTATGGTGACTAACATAATGTAATAAAAAACATTAAAAAAAATAATGAAGTCCAGAGAAAGCAACGAGGCTCCAAGCTGGGGGCACAGCTCGTGTGGAAATCAGGCTAGAGAGGAAGGGAGAGCCTCGGAAGACCTGAGCAGTAATCAAAGCAAAGGTTCAAGGAGGAGTGGAGAATGGGGTCAGCTGGGTCCTTAGACTGTTCAGTTTTATGTTCCAGTTGCTTTCTGGTTCATGTATTTCTACAACGATGGTGGTGGCCTGTTTCATGTGCTAGTGTTGGGGACGATTATTAGGAGTTCTGGAAGCCTCAAGAGAAGGGATGGTCCACTGTTTAGATTCCTACCTGCAGGGGGTCCCCTAAACAGTCAGAGCTGAGCTTCATTTTCCACTTCTCTTGTCAGATAATATGTGAAGTTACACAGCTTAGGGTGAATAAAAATGTCACATTGAAAATTAAATGTCACATCGTCTACTTGGAGAAACACATTCCCTGCACAAATTCTATGAAACGAAGATAGAGATGATTTCTCATAATGCATGTTTATACTACCCGTTACTAACTCCGTATAAATAAGCTGGGAGCAATTAATGTGCCATTCTTAGGAAAAACAGAATTTGCCATTCTTCAGGAAAAACAGAATTTGATCCTTGCCTTGCACTAAAGATCACAAGTGACAGCTCATTTCCTATATATTACTCTTTCTAATATTTTAATTTTTGAGACCCTTATAGTAACTTAAAACATGTCTACATGCATCATTTTACAAAGTGGCATTATTCATTCTAATCATTAATAAAAATGCTTATAAAGGAGTTTTATAAGGAGGGCACGTATTGCATGGTGCTCTGGGTGTTATATGCAACTAATGAATCATCAAACTTCACATCAAAAACCAGGGATGTACTGTATGGTGACTAACATAATATAATAAAAATATTATTATGAATAAAAATAAATAAATAAAGGAGTTTTTACACATTGAAACTATTGAAAATCATACCAGCCACTTCCTGTCTTAATCACTGCTAGCATTTTGGTATATTTTCTTCAAGATAAATACAGAAAGCAAGTCAGAGATGCACAGAAGTGTAGCTTTACAGACTTGAACAACACAGACGTAGGGATGAACCTGTATGATTTCTCTATCTCCCTCTTGTCTAGTTTCCTAATGTATTTGGGTTTTGGCTGTGTGATCACGGCGCTAAAGGGCCCCGAGGAGCCCCCACAGAGTTCCCTCCTGGATTCTCTTTCCAAATGCCCAAGTCACGTTAGAAGGAATAGGATATACAGTGTTTATACAAGGTGCCTTGGCCAGGAGCATGGATGAAGAATGATTTCCCCCAAACAATGAAAAAGAAAGACATGAGAAGAGGACAGATCTGTGGCTTCTGTGCCTTGGCACCTAATGCAACAACCAGAGCACACCCAAGTCCTCAGCGAAAGGGGACCCCATGATGTGACCAACCCATGTACCCAGGAACTTCCGTCTTACACATGACCCCAAGAGGCAGAGGGCCCCACTGGTGTGAAAGTCCTGGGTGCTGGGATGTTTCACATCTCAGCAACAGCTTCATGGGGCAATGACCCCCCCATCCTCTACTCTGTGCCCCCCCCCAAAACCTTGGCGAGACACGGAAACTGTGAGCAGCCCTGCCAAGAGGAACAAGCCTACAAAGGCCAGAGACAGTGTTCTACAACCCTGGGGACGTGATTCCCAATCAGATAACAAGTCATGTCATGGGCAATAAAGAACATTTCATGGCCACCC
This sequence comes from Ailuropoda melanoleuca, assembly GCF_002007445.2. Classification (NCBI taxonomy): domain Eukaryota; kingdom Metazoa; phylum Chordata; class Mammalia; order Carnivora; family Ursidae; genus Ailuropoda; species Ailuropoda melanoleuca. Next base: position 140,751,158 of record NC_048221.1, read on the forward strand.
GGATCTGTGGCCTCCCACGCGTGTATGAAATACTGTGCGCAATTGGGCATCATTTATGCATATCCAGCTGGGGACCCTATTTCATTTTAACTTCAAGATATTAGTTATATTTCAAATCTGCTTTCAAACGTCCCACCATATAGAGCTCCTCATATGCTCTACGTGTGACAATTCCCTGGTTCCTTTGCAGCGGCTGTAGAACAATGTACCATCTCAAGCTAATAACCCACAGGTGGGATCGCCAGCAGCAGTAACTGTCCAGGCTTGACTTAGCCAAGGTCCCCTTTCCTCAAGCTACAGAGACCCTGCCTGTAAAGCAGGTAAAGATGAAAAGGTGTGAGCGCCATGAACCACGGTCCCCATAAACTCACCTGGCTGGTCTGCGCATGTTCCCAGCCTTCGGATGGATGGAGAGTGTAAACTGCTTGAGGCCAGGGAACCAGCCTGAAATGCCTCAAATCCCCTCAGTGCGGAGCTGACCCCTGGTGCCACTGAGGGCTCGGCTGAGGCTCCGAGAACCGGGGGACAATTCCAAATGCCCCAAGCCTTCCTCCAGGTCCAGCCCTACAGTCTCAAAGCCCCACAGTCAAGTCTAGCAAAAGGCATGTCGTTGTTGCTTCTTCCCGTTCGCCTAGTCTGGGTTTTACTTGCTTCTCTCTTCCTGCGACTCTGCATGAGGTTAATGGGGGAAAGAACCGGAGCAGAGAATGGTACCAGGTACCACACAGTCCAAAGTTGGTGCGTTGTCGTGTAAGTAGCAGTAGGACACAATGGATCATCTCCTTGAGAACGCCCCCGACCTCAGTCAGGGCTGCCAAGGTGTGTTCTCTTTCTGGTCACATCTATGATGATGCCCATCCTGGGAGAAGAATTTCTATAAGTGAACTATATTGATGTGTGTGACTCAGTATCACTTAAATAAAATCACATATGTAGCTAGAAAATTCAAGTTTAAATCCCAGCTCCACTGTAAACTAATTGTACAGCCTTCGGTGTATTGCTTAAACTGTGTAAATCTCCCTTTCCTCATCTATGGAATGAAAAATAATACATTCCCCCCACACACAAGGGTGTGGAAAGTATTAGATGAGAAATCACAGCCAGAGCACCAGGGTATCGCAGAGAACAGGTGTCGGGACACACTGCTGCAAGGCCCCATGCTTCCTCCCCTGGATCTGTTGCTTCCCTGAGAAATGAAAAGTAAATGTCTTGCAAATATTATTTCAACTCATATTTGGCCAATCCTCTCAAGAAGGCAAAGTGATACTCTAATTTGAAAGGAATGGAATAGCCCTGATAAATGAGGTCGGCAAAGCGTAAATCCATGCGCAGTGCAAATCTGTAGAGATTGTCAGCTGAGTGGGGCCGTGCGAACTTGTCACCATGGGCTGTCCTCTCCATTTCCCCTCCCACCAGCAGTTCCCACTTGAGTCCATTAGAACAAACATTCCGGAAGGAACCTCGAAAGACAGCTAAACCATTTCACTCTGGTAACTCCGCGTTTTATAGACACAAATGGTTTCTGCACGGATGAGACGGTCTTTGTGAAGACAGGATACGTTCATCTAGTATTTTCAAGAAACTGGATATTCCAAGTGCTAGGTGTGGCTCTTTCTTCAAGTACTACACGTGGGTCCTGAGCGCCCTCCCGCTGGTGCCTCCCCGGGATCTCAGGGACCGGGGGCTCCCGGGCAGGATGCACCTACTTACAAGAGAGCACACCGAGGGCACGGTGGCTGGCCGGCCCAAGACGGGCCTCTTGCTGGCACGCTGCAGAAGCCGCGTTCTGCCCTTGCAGTGACCTGCTTCCCCTCCAGCCTTCCTCATTTTTCATTCAGCCATCGCCCGCTCTGTGATTGCCCACCGCCAGCACCCGTGCACGTTGGCTAGCTCAGGGGAACCTTCCAGAGGACGCAGGAAGTGCTTTTTCCTCCGGGGTTCCCAGGCAGATTCAGAAGAGACGCGCAATCCCCATGAATATTTAATGAAATTAATGTGAAGCACGGAATTCCTAGAATTTGGGGGTGAGGTCCCAACCAGCTGATTTTAATTTTCAGTGAGATGTTTCTCTTTCTGGATCCCCCCAACCCCCGCAGTCTGAAGTCATGTACAGATAAAAAACGCTGAACACAGATCATCAGGCCAGCACTATACCAAGTGTGATGATGCCCAGAAACACTGTAGCAAGGGCCTGTGAGCTATTTATTACAGCACGCATGTCACAAACCAGCAAACCCAGATCCAGAGACGTTAAGTAAAGTGTCTGCTCTCACATAGCTGCTAAGCGCAAAAGGTAGGGTTCGAACCTGGATTATCTGCCATCGCCCCCATGCTATCAGCCCAGATGTTTCCTGCACACTGGGTCTCACGTATTTATGCACATACCCTATTTTTAAATGGAATTGCTTTTAGTTCGCCTCTTAATTAGCTCAGAGCCGTCAACCTAATGTGCCGGCTCGTTTCCTGCTCTGAATTAGAAGTGAGAAGAAATGGACACAACCCACGGTGATCCACTGTCACTATCCCGTCACGGATGGTCCTTGCCGAGTTTCAATGACCCGGATTATTTCATTGTTTGAACTGCACAAGCCACTGTTCAGGTGACCGAGGTTACATGCACGGCACCAGCTGCCGTAAAATTATTACCGTCCTTCGTCATTTTAAAGAATAGCTCTCAGAATGACATTACTTCCTTTTAACTTAAAAGACATGATTTCAAATCTTCTCAGGCTGAAGGTTCTTCGTGTGAAGTGAGGGTGTGGGACCCCAGCTCTGGGGAGGGTGCACCTGCTGTGGCCAGCGCTCCTGGCTGAAGCCCCACCCCCACCATCTCCAGCCCGCGGCTGCTCCAGGCCACCTTGAGGGTGTGGGTTTGCCTGCGGTATGCGTTTTGTTTTTATCTCTCGCCTTCTATTCTGGGATTTAAAAATCTCTTCTAAAAACACCAAAGCATTCTATTGGTTCCTGTCATGTCCCTGTGAAGGAAGACGGCTGTCCTGGGCAATACTTTCACTTTACAGGCAAAGGGGGCTCCATGAGAACAACAGCGAATGTGCTGGCCTCGGGGCCCTAGCCTCCCCTGCAACACCAATCCCATATCCTCGGGGGAGCCGGGATCAGCATGTGTCCATGGCCACTGGTTCCTGCCTCCACGGGAACCCATAATTCTCTTTTCACCTGAGCGTATAGCTAAGGCAGGGCATGCTGCCTGTGTCTCTGGGCCCAGCTCTCGAGAAGGGATAAAAAGACCACCCGTGCCCTGCTTCATTCTCCACTTCTGAAAAGTCACAAGGTCCATTCAGTCATGCATTCATTTGGTCATTCAAGGGCTGCACGTGCTTATTCTGTGTCACACCCAGTGATGCGTAACGTCCAGGGTCACAGCGCTCACGGGACTGCAGAGAAGGGGGCGGCTGGTCCCTGCAGGTGCTCAGGGTGCCAGGGACGGGGAGCAGCCGCATGGCTCACCTGCCCGAAGGCCTGGCAGCACCAGCATCTAAGGAGCAGAGGACTCTGGGAAGGAGTTGGGAACTTGAGAAGCTTTCTGGAAGGTGAGGGAAGAGAGCAGGTCCAGGAGTCCATGGGGCCACTGCCCAGGAAGGTGGACAGCACAGCCTTTAGTGCCAGGGTGCAGGGGTTGGGAGGCCATGGGCAACCTTCTCAGTGTTGGGGCAGAGAAGGAACCCTGGATATCGGGGTGGCCAGGGGAAAATGGTACATTGGGGCATCGGAAGCAGGAGATAGATGGTAGTGAGTAGATGGGCAGTCGCCAGGCTCTGAGGAAGGAGCAATGAGTATGCGTCATGCATTCAAGGAGTTTGCATTGAATCATGTCCCCAAGAGAGATACGGAAGTCAAAGTCACCAGGACACGCGAATGGAATCTTATTTTGAAATGGGGACTTTGCAGGCAGAATGCCCTTAAAAGGAAGCCAGTCAGGTGGGACCTCATCCAAATGACTCAGGGACACAGACGCACAGGGACAAGGCCCAGGAGCTAGAGGCACGGTCTGGATGCCAAAGATTGCCAGCAGCCACCAGAGCTCAGGAGATGCAAGGACAATGGTCCCTGGGTCGGGCTGCTAGCACGGCCATCATAAAACACCGTGAACGGTGCCGTTTCGAGCACAGCAGTGATGGTCTCACGGCACTGCAGGCTGGAAGTCTGAGTCGGAGGGGTTGCCAGGCCCACACCCCGCGGGAGGCTCTAGCGAACAGTCTGGTCCCTGCAGCATCCGCTTTGCCTTCGCTTGCTGCTCTCCACGTGCACGTCTGTCTCCATATCCCCCCTGTATCAGGAATCAGTCATGCTGCCGCGGGCCCCCGTCCTCCAGCATGACCCCCCTTATGCGATTGCATCTGCCTGGACCTGATTTCCAAATACAGTCATAGTCCGTAGGACAGAGCGTTTGGACTCTGACACACAAATGTTAGGGGATGCAATTCAACCCACGACATTTCTCTGAAGTTTTCAGAGGCGGAGCATGACTCCACCGACACCTCGATTTCAGACTTCCAGCTTCCCAAACTGTGAGAAAATACATTTCTGTTATTTGAGGCCGCTAGGGGTAACCATTTGTTATGGCAGCCCTAGGAAACTCATACAGCTGCTAAAATAAAAGGGAAACTAAACCAAGAGCTTGAAGAAGAGAGCTGTTTTGGGGGAAAGGGCTGTTTTAAGGCAGGGAAGCAGGGCGTGGAGGGCACTTGGCCCTTGGCCATGCCGGGGTCCCACCATGCCTTTGGGGCAGGAGGGATGGGGTGATGAGCGGCCTTTGGGTTGGTTTTATTCACATGCTCATCCAGTCACCTGTGTGTACCCAGCCAGGGGAAGCTGGTACTGGACGGAACTGGGAATCTGTAGGTGGNCTAAACCAAGAGCTTGAAGAAGAGAGCTGTTTTGGGGGAAAGGGCTGTTTTAAGGCAGGGAAGCAGGGCGTGGAGGGCACTTGGCCCTTGGCCATGCCAGGGTCCACCATGCCTTTGGGGCAGGAGGGATGGGGTGATGAGCGGCCTTTGGGTTGGTTTTATTCACATGCTCATCCAGTCACCTGTGTGTACCCAGCCAGGGGAAGCTGGTACTGGACGGAACTGGGAATCTGTAGGTGGGCAGGGTGGGAGAAGAGCTCCTTCTCCAGGCGAGGGGTCTTCAGAGAAGTCAGGCCTGCAGGCGTGCCCTGACCCGGTTTTCACTTGCACCTTAACCAAAGATAAGCTTTTTACTGTCTTTCCTTTTCCTCCCCCACCCCCACCCCCAAGCGGGAGAGTAACAAATGTAAATGCTAAACTACAAGTAATGTACCAGAGTGGAGAGAACCCAAGGAGGTTCCTGATTCATTGTCAAGTGAGAGGTCAGTGCAAGGGGCTACTTAGGATCTGGCGAATTTCTTTCCATTTGTTTCAGAAAATGTTTAAGCTCTTTGCTGAACACCCCAGGAGGAGACCCCTCCCTCGTTCACTTGTCTCTCTCCCTTCCTGCAGAGCCTGACCCCTGAGCTGTCCCGGGCTCAGCTTTGCTTCCCCCAGGCCAGACCGCGGGACCCACGGCACCCTCGCCAGCTCCAGCTCCCCTCCTTCCTCTCCCGCCAGGAACAGTCTGGAAAGTGGGGAGCTCAATCATGCTCAGGTCTGGAGTGGTTTTTCTCTTCTTTAATTATTTTGGTCACACTGTATGTGCTTTGACTCATATTACAAATAAAGCCCTGATGGCCGGTCCTTCAGACACATTCTTACATCCCTTAATTTGCTTTCAAAATACAGCAAGCCGAGTTTTTAGAAGACACTGTTTCAGGATACATTTCAGCTAACATCACTATGTGGTTTCAGTTTCAGTGGATGGTTTTGCAAATTAATGTGGTTCAGTTCAGTTTTGGGTTCACGGTTCAGGTCAGGTCACGACACTTAAACATTCCTAGATAAGGTGGATGATATTAATTTCTTATAATAATAATGCTGAAGACTGACATGAAAATAACCCTTTGTCTGCAGCCCCACAGTCCTTGCAAACGTAGAAAGGAAAGATCTCTGGTGACTTTCCTAGATTAGCAGACGGTCTCAGCTTTTGCGGACATGAGCTATGATGCGTGAGTGTGGACCCCTCCCCAAATCAGTCCTTTATGGTCACTGCCATCCACTTGGGGGTGACGCTCTCGCAGCTTCCTCTGAGACACCCAGCATGTTGTGTTCAAAGAACTTCTCTCCACTGACTCTTCTGATGGGAAAGGTTAATTCTTGTGTGGGGGGCTGGTGGGGGGCGTTCTGCCGCAGGGGAGTCCTCTGAAAAATTGAAGCTCTCTCATTGCAGTTTTGCTGAAATACTTTGATCAACAACTGTTTTGTTTATTTTGATGGCAGCATTTACTCGCCAGCATACCGAATTCTTCGCAGCGACTAAGTACGCGCGGGAGCGTGCAACGCCCATGCCCGTTTTGACAGCGACAACCCACGGGGCTCCCCTGCAGGGTGGGCTGCACCATGGTCAGGGTGACAGCTGAGCAGCCACAGTGATTACAGCAGATGGCCATTCCCTACCTGGACCCCTTGAAGAGCAAACCTGCAGTCCCCAGGGAGAGTCCAGAAACTTCCCTCTTTTACTCCCCTTGGTGTTTCTTTAAACCACAGAGCCGTTCTGAGCCTCTTTGAAAAGACTGTCCTGCACCTCAGGACAGAACCACCGTCCTTTCTGCTCCCCCTCCTCCCCTTCCTCCTCCTCCTCCCTCCTCTTCCTCCCCTTCTTTCTCCTTCTCCCCTTCCTCCTACTGCTCCTCCTCTTCTCTCCTCCCCATCCTCCCCATCCCCCTTCTCCCCCATCTCTCCCTCCTGTCCTCCCCTTCCTTCTCCCCCTCTTCTCCGTCCTCCCTTCCTCTCTCCTCCCCCTTCCCTTGCCTCCCCCTCCTCCTCCTTCAACACTCTGCAGATCTTTGCCTCCAGCCTCACCCTCTTTTCCAGCTGCTTGCCTCTCTCCATTTTTTTTCTGTTTCTTGCCACAAAAGCTCAAAAACAAAGCAGACAACATAATCCCTGGTGTCAGGACTTGGTGGATGAGTCTGCAGCGAGCCCACAGGCCTTCCACTGCCCGCTGCTTCCCAGGCCAATACACAGGCTTTCCTCGGAGGGACCGCGGGGAGGTCAGTGGGAGCATTTCTGCCCTGAGCCGGCCTCACATTCCCCCGAGCCTCACATTCCCCGGAGGACTCAGCGCCAGCTCTCCCAGCCCTGCTGTCACTCGGAGCTGCACTGCACAGCCTTCTATCTGCCAGCAACCCTGCCCAGGCGGCCAGGAAAGCCTCTGTAACCTCACACCACCTGTCTCCCAGCCCACCCTCCCTGGCCCCGGGGTGCAGACCTCCACAGCGGCGCAGGAACCTCGGAGGGACTCCAGGGCTGGGCCCCAGGGAGGAGGGTGCTCCTGGGCTCTCCAGGCTGAGCCAGGCTTCCCCTCTCCCTGGGGAGATAGACCCTGAGTGGCCTGCCAGCGGGCAGTGGCCAGTCAGGTCCCCACGCCGTTGACAGCCCTGCGCTTCCATGTGGGAGGGGAGAGGTCGCTGGCGGGCAGACCTAACGGTGAGGCTTAGCCAATGCCAAGAATGTCCTGGAAATAACTGAATTGAATAGCCGTCGTCCCAGCTTGTCCTCACCCTGAGAGCACCCTGGCTCAGCAGAACGGCTTGTGAGGGTTCCAAGGATCCCTTCTATTTGCGCAGCACTTTCTAGTTTACAGAGCCCTGTGAGCCCACTCGTGGACCTGTTCCTTGCGGGGGGGGGGGCGAGCAGCGGAAGCTCCGCCTAGTGTCCCTGCACTCAGCTCCCAAAATTTCTCCCACGGGCCTCCCGAAAACACCCATCACCTTGTTGTGTCATTACTTGCTTCCAGGGCCTCGCAATGGAAAGAGCAAGGGCTCCCTGTCTCTGCCACCTACCGACAGCCTGACTTAGGGGGTGCTTCCAGTCAGTCCTATCTTTCTCATTCCTAAAAATGGGGCTGAGAGGCTGGTGGCCTCACCTGGCAGGGGCAAGAGGTAGATGACGGCATGCGTGACAAAGCACCCCGCCCAACTGGAACCCCACGGTACCCCCCAGGTATTGGCTTCTCTCCTCCCCGGGGAGAGAGCTGGGGACTTGAAGGCTGGCACCACGCTTGATCTGCACATGCCCAGAGCTCAGCAAGTGATTTAGTGCATGGGCGCGCTTTGTTTAAACAGGAAAGACGACGTGTTTTGCATGAACTTTGGCAGCTGGTGAACAGAAGTGCAGGGTGGCTAGTGCCCGTCCGAGGTGGAACTAGACTTCGAGAACCTTACCCGTGGTTCCTCCCCCTGTCGCGGGTCCTCAAAGATCTGCCGTCAGTCTTTTCGTTTGTTCATAAAACTCTCCAAATGCAGGCTGTGAAGACACCTTGCTGTCGTCACTCCTGGATCCCCCCGCCCCACAGGCATCCCAACTTTTCAAGGAAATTAAAGAAGCTCATTGATGCAAAATGGCCAGGAAAGCCTGGCTGGCAGCACTGGCTGGGGCTAAGCTCTACAGAGCGTACAAATTACCGAGTCTTTGATGCGAACAGGTAGCACCTGAGCAAGGAAGATTTTTTTAAGAATTGTCTACTAAGGGAGTCTAAGCCTATTGGCTCAAAAACTGTTTTTGTTTGGTTGTTGCTAGTAAGCAGAAGCCAGATTGACGTTTTCCAATTCATATCCAGTCATGTTAACCTTCGGGTAAACCGTCCCCGTGTTCCATGATCTTTTGGGATCAAGTGCAGAGTCCTCCGCCCAGCTGCTGAGTCCCTAAGAGCCCCTGCTCCAGGGCTCCTCCCTCTTTCCCCTCGGACCACGGGCTTCCTTTGGGTTTGATTTGTGTTAATGTCTCTCTCCTTCCCTGGGCATAGCTGTGTCCTCTCCAGAAACGCTGCCTCCACTTTCTCTAGTTAACTCCCCTGTTTTTGTTGTTGTTGTTGTTGTTGTTGTTGTTGTTTTTAGATTTGGGCTCAAATATCATTCCCAGGAATCCTTTCCCGACAGCCCAGCCCTCTACTGTGCTGAGCACGGGATCATGTTCTTTGCATCCCAGTTTCTTAGACATACGTTTTTTTATTCTGGGGATTTAAGTAACGTAAACTGTAAACTCCCTGGGAAAAAAGACTGTGTTCGTTGTTCTCACTTTGAATCCTTAGGGCTTATCACGGCGGGCCGGCTCACAGTAGGTACGCGGTCCATGTTGAACGGGAATTTGCTGGCTAGAAGAATATCGATCCGAACGACTCAGAGGGCTGTTCCCGTCGGGGCAGCAGGGTAGAAGACAATTAGGTTAGGAGTGTTTGCTAGGCTTTTGGAAGCCAGGGACCTTTCAGAAAATAGTAGTCTCAGAGCTAAAAGAGATTTTAGACACCACTGAACGGAAAACTCCCTCTCTTTGCACACCTACCAGGGCATGCATTCCACTTGATAAATGGTTTTCCAGGCTTCGCTTGGGCTCATTCTATGCAAGAGATCTACATTAATAGTTGATAAAGCTTACATCATCCTCAGGGAGTCTGTAGGACAGATAAAGAACAAAATCGCCCAGAAGAAATATATCCGCATTTTAGAATAAGTGATTTTGAATCTAATAGGCAAGGGAAAATGTATGTACAAGATTATAGAACTGAACCAGTCTAATCGGTGTTTTTGTATTACCTTCTGATGCCCCCCTGCTGGGGAATCAGCCGGTGGGTTAAGCAGGGTGGGCGCACAAGGGTCTCGCCCCTGGTTTACTTCTGAGATCCAGGCTCCACCTCAGAGCTCTAGTCTCTGCTGATACACGGTGAACTGGCCCAGTTCTTTTCTTGTTTTGGGGATAGATATTCTAGCCACCGAGCATCTCCACATCTTTCTCATTTGCTTAAAATCCTAAAGTACCTAAAACCTAAAATCTTGCTTGAATTTCAAGGGGTTGTACTTGTGCATTTCTACCCCCTCTGCTGAACTCCTGTGATTCATTAATTTCCACGTGTCTCGGATCTGGTGCTGGGACGCTATTGAGTTTCACTGAATCATTGCTATTTCTGGGTCTAATTTCTGCCATTAGACCCGCAAATAGGGTAAATCTGTGTCTCCGGGGCACAGCGATGCCGGCGGAGCGCCGTCCCTCTGACAGTCCCTTCGAGTGTTGGTGAAGGTCTGCTGCTCAGAGAAGTCTTCACAAACGATTATTTTCAGGCTGAGCTTAGCCAGGAAGGCACTCTTTTACTTTCCTCGTACCCCTTTCTGTTTTCTTTTCCCCATTCTTTGCTACGCAAGTCCCTCCACAGAGTCCCCATGTTGCAAAGACTTGCTCGCCCCCAGGCCTTGAGTGAATTCGCTGTCTGTTTAATACCTGCTCCATATGGGATAGATTAACACAAAAAGCTTCAGCCTTGTACAGCACTCAGATGCTTTCTTGTAATGGCCGTGAGGATGGGGGCGGGACATGAACACATAAGTGGGTGCATGTACCAAGAACAGAAATCCATTGAGTTCCCCCAGACCAGACGTCTACATTCTCAAAGGCTCTCAGCAGCCAATAAATTTGACTTGAACTTTTTTATTTCATGCATTCTGCTGTTAAAGCAAACCCTTCTTTCTAAACTAAGTATAATTGCAAGATACTATTCTGAGTGCCAAAAACGTCAACTGTAAGTTGCAAACATGGACACATTTAAACAGAACCATATGTTCGATTGAAAGGAAAAATCAGAAACAAACCAATCCTTCTACCTTTTGCTAGAGAGATAAATTGCAAGGAAGCAACCATGTCAGAAAAAAAAAAATAGGGAAACAGTGATGATTCTGCAATACTGTATTCATAGGTTTTCATCAGAAGAAAAGTTGTCTGTGCTCCATGGACATCAGAGGCAAGATAGAGCCTTATAAAGACCCAATGCTCTGCAGGCAGAGGGAGGACGCTGATGAAGCTTATTCAGCACCTAGTCAGCTGATTTCATTCTGCAGCAGGGTTATCGCGTGGACTTAAAAGGGCTCGGTTTTCTTCCAGGTCTGTCGGTAAGCACCTCTGAGACCTCGGGTGCTGGCTTCCTATGTCACTCCGAATAACACCCACAGTCTCGACCAGGTCACACGTCACCTGTCACTACGACTCACCTTTCCCACCACACACCCTGCTCCTGGGGCTCATTCCGCGCTTAGGAACATGGTATGAGCTATGTTGTTGGATAAATCCCAGTTCTCCAGAGGAGAAAACTGAGGTTCGGGGGTTTTAAGGAACTTACCCAAAAAAGGGTAGAAGTAAGAAGTTGTAAGGTAAGGATTCTAAGATTTATTTATCTTTTTTAACCATGTGGTTTTCCACTGGGCTGTGGGATAATCTTTTCTTTATTTTATTAAGCTCACTCTGCTTTCATTGGCTCATCTGTGCCAAGAGAAGTTAGGATCATATGTCCATACCTCAAATTGTGGTGAGTTTATTAGAGGTACATAAACCATTTTAGGGGGTCATAGACAAACTTAAGGAAAAAAAGTAGTTACATACATGTGTTTGTATGTTTTGAAAGCATGAAACCAGATTAATAAATGCAGAGCTTAATGTATATTATTGCTTAAAGTGAGACTTTCTTATTTTACCATTTTTTAAATTTATTTTTTTACTAACATTAAAAGTGAGCTGATTTTAAGTAATATTTACAAGTAATAACACTGAATGTGGAGAATGAAGTCATGGCAAAAAAAAAAAAAAGTGAAGCTAATGCCCAAATACTTGGAAATTGTAAAACAATGAAGTAGGTAATCCCAAATAGTTCTTCCAGCTCCCATAAGCTCAGAAATCAATGACTTTCCTTAGCCAGAAAGAAAATGTGTTATTTAAAAAGTAAGCCCAAATGTAGAATAGTGAGTGATGGAAAGGCAGGAAACCACTAATAGGTAATAATCAAAATAATAATACAATGGGGATTAACACTGAGCTTCCGAGGGTTAGTAACAATTTATGTTTCAGAAGAGTTCCTTCTCGTCACTGTGAGCACGTCTCTCCATTTGAGTGGAATTAGAAAGCATTAGAATTCTCCGGGTCAGTCCACTTACCGTGGTATCTTCAAGATGACTCCAGCTGTCCCGCAAGGGAGGCTTTCAGACCAGGCCTCTTTGCAATTACACCAGCGTGAGACTTAGTCACCGTGTAATTCAGCCCCAAAGTCTCCTGACTACATGCTTTGAATCAATGTGATGCTGGGTGATGTTCGAGGTGGCAGCATACAAAGCCTATGTTTCAACGAGGAATAGCTGGTTCATAGGCATGAAGTTATGACAAAGAGAAGCAGAAAGAAGNCAAAGTCTCCTGACTACATGCTTTGAATCAATGTGATGCTGGGTGATGTTCGAGGTGGCAGCATACAAAGCCCATGTTTCAACGAGGAATAGCTGGTTCATAGGCATGAAGTTATGACAAAAGAGAAGCAGAAAGAAAGTTATTGACAAATACACTGCCTTTTCTGGAAAGAGCGGCTTTCTAATCTCTTTTAGGGTAGCTGCATAAATGACTTTCACTCCATTTAATGAAGTGTGGAAGCTAATCATAGAGAAACTCATAAAAACAGGTGCTTGGAGGCTTTAAATTCTCTATTAATAATCCAATGGAAATCTCCTCTCTAGGTAGGATATGAATAAGGCAGAAGAGTGAGTTTGCAAAAAGTAATTGTTTGAGAAGTCAACATATGGTAGAGAGTGTGCCCCATCCCAAGGTTAAGTTCCTTCCCCTGCCCCCTCTCTCTCTCTTCATCTGTTTCTGTCTGTCTCTCTCTCTATCCATCCATCAATCATCTACATATACATACAGGACTGATTACATAGTTCGTAGGACCCAGTACAAGATATAGATGTGTCTTTTTACAATTTTTTTTTTATGTAGGGTTCCACGATTCGTTGCTTGCGTATAACACCCAGTGCTCCATGCCATACATGCCCTCCTTAATACCCATCACCGGGCCAGCCCATCCCCCACCCAAAACCCTCAGTTTGTTAAGAATTTCAAGAAGGAGCCAGCAGAGCGCGGGCTGTGTGTGACTGCAAGATTGCAAGCTCATGGTGACTCTGTATAAATACATGTGTTTTATTATTCTCATTGTCCCTATAAAATGTCATGAGCTCAAAAGCCTTAACTTCACACGTTTGGGTAGCATTTTATCCTACATATGTGAATGAAAGATTGAACCAAGCCATCTTGTGAAAAAGGAAGCAGTCAAGTTAACTCACCACATATAAGGTCTTTTTTTTTTTTTTNCCACATATAAGGTCTTTTTTTTTTTGAGTCCAAATTATAGTAGGCAACATATTTTTACAACAAACATCCAAAATGCATTTTTCTGTTGCCACAAAAACATATAAATTGCTTATAATTTATGGTAGTCAGTGCATTTACTGAATTATTTGCCAGAAAGCCTTCAAATTGGCCAATCTGAGCTTCTTTCAAGAGTAGTTAATCTACAATATTAGTTTATTAAATATTAGTTTCAGGCATACAATATAGTGATTCAACAGTGACACACATTATGCAGCCATCATCGTAAGCGTAGTTACAATCTATCCCCATACGAGATACTATAATCAATCCGAGCTTCTAATGAGTCAGTTTTCTTCCACACTGTGTAACTGAAAACCTTTAAGTTTCTTTGGGGGGAGTGGAGGACATTAGAGGAAACTTTCATGAAAAGGAGATAAAAAATGCAAGCCTATGTTTCCATAGCAAGGAAGCCACACTGGTTCCATTAGGTCCTCTTGGGGCACTTTGGACCTCTCAGTCCAGGCACCTTGATTTCAGCACTCCAGATTTTCCCTGCTCTGGCCATCCCATGCCCAAGTAACCTGCCTGGGTTTTCTGGCTTCCACTTCTTGTTCCTTCTCTGAATCCCTCAGCCTTTCTCAATCTGAAGTCATCTCAGCTCTGGTTCTGGGTGGTTTCTGAGCCAGCTCTGTCCTTCCTCGGCAGAAGAGCACTCCCCAGGGCGATGGGCGGCCTCTCCTGAGTAAAATGTGTTTGCTTCCCCTCCGCAAAGTATCTCGTGTGTTTATAAAGTCTTGAGTTCAAGAATTGTCTTCAAGATGGTGAGGGAAGGAAGCCAAAATGAGTAGGCCAAACCGATCATAGCAGTTACTTGTTATCCTGGGCTCACGTGTGGCAGAGCAAACGAGAAGAACCTTTTCCAAGCACTGTCTGTTGGGGGGGGTGTGAGCCGGGCACTACAGCACTGATAACAGACCAGTACGGACCCTCGAGATCACCAACGAATCCAATCAAAGTGTGTTGAATTACACGTGAAGAAACTGAAGCCCAGGGGCATAACTTTTGTCTTGACGCTGTGTGTGCACGTTGGGACTGCCCAGAATGTATTCATGAAAATCTTAGCCTGATCCACAGAACATTTTCATAAAGTCTTAGCCTGACCTTCAAAGCTTTTTGCAATTTCCTCTCAACCTAACTCTCTAACATTCCTTAGCCATATTGGACTAATTATTGTTCTGAAACACAGAGAGTATACTACCTTCTTTTCATATTTATTCCTACTCTTGTTTTTCTGACACTGACATTTCATCTCCTCCATGTCCTTCCACATCCGGTCAACTCATTTCCCATCTACCACACACAGTACGGAGAATTATTTTACATTGCCACTTAACTTTGTCATTATTGCTTAAGGCTCTTGTTAATGAATTTTATCTAAACTTTCTTTTTGTATGTTGACTATGATTTCTGGAATAATGTGTGGCCCGTTATCCTGGGTCTTGGGCGTACAAGGGGGGTGTGGCGTACTTATCCCCTTCAAGGGACTCAACGTGCAGAACATTGTTCAAACTTAAAGCACTGTAAAGATGGCATGGAGTGACTGATATGTGCCCAGGGGAGTATGGGAAGGTGTGTCTAACCAAGGCCTCCTGGAGCAGGTAAGGCCGGAATGGGATTTACACACCACAGGAAGTTCTCAGGATTAGAATGTTTGAGTTAAAGCATCAGCAAATAGAGAGAGGCTCCCCTAACATAGAAACACTTTCCAAATTCATTAATATTCCAAGAGGCCATTCTTTGTGCAATTCTTTGTGATGTAAAGATAATTGGAGCTCTTATGTCTTGTTCTTACAGATGATTACATTTCTTGCTTTCCACAACAAGAAAGAGACCTCTACAAGAACATATGCTTTCCTGTTAACAACTGAGCAGAGACAGTTGAAGGGAGCAACAGTAAGCATTGCAAAAGAGAAACAAGAAATGCGGAGTGCATTCTCCAATGTACACTTCATGTACATTAACCAGCATGCTACCCTCTCAAAGAAAGTAATATAGAATCAGAAAATATTAAGATCTTCATGATCCTTATAGACCGTCTTTACCAATCTCTTTTCTTTTATGAGCCTGTGAGGTTAAGGGAAGAAAAGGGGTTTTTGTTGTTATTGTTCACAAGTCACAGAGAACCGTGAGCTGGGAGGTAAAAGTAGTCTGTTGTCCTAACATCCACCCTGCTGCTCTGTGCCTGCTCCCAGAATGACACTTTTAAGGTGAAACTCAAGAGCATTGTTACCTAATGGTAAAAAGCACCACTAAAGCCAAGTAATGACAGATGTGCCCGCAATTTATGGAAAGCCAGAAGCAGCATGTGTGCTTTAGCTCCCTGGAACTCTATTTCAGGCAAGAAATGATCGATAAAGGTCTAACACGGTCTTTCCTTCCACTTAGGGATGGGAAAGGATTATTGTGAAAATCGCACAAAAACAGCAATATTAGGATAGTGGCAGTGAGCGAACTCACTATGCACAGATTTGCCAGGCAACGAGAGTAAAAATGCGATGGATCTGGTCTATTGATTACATTCACTTGGGATCCATGAGTGAGCTTTTTGCTCAGTATGGGTACAAGAAAGAGATTCAGCAAACATCTGAAGGCTAATGAAAGCACTCATGCTGTCTGGATGGCTAATTGGCTGGTATTTTTCAATCCTGGCAGGGTGGGTTTTCTGAAACAAAGTAGAAATACCGTCATAATTCAGCTGGTAGCATTTTTATAAGGCTTTGGAAGGCACTCTCGGGGATAACTATTTCTTCTCTTCTAAAATCCCTTAAAGGTTATCTTTTCACCAAAAGAATGCCCATACTTTCTTTTTCAAAGGTCTCCGGTGCCCATAGAAGGACTGAAATGATATAAGCCTGGAAAAATATGCTTTAGAAACAGTGGTGACATTTCTCTGCAAACAATTGACAATTTCCTACGTTTGGTTTCCCTCTGACAGGAATTAGTTAACTGTGTTTAACTTGGTTCACCTTTGAGGGGGTTGTCAAGATAATGGAGCTCTATTGCCTTTTAATTATTTTAATCATTAAAACATCATACTGCTATGTTCCCATTCTGTGGGAGCCGAAGCCTGTAAACAGAGAGGGAAAGCAATTTGCAGCTAGCAGAAGGGCAGTAAACTTGTTAGTTAATTGAACAAACCCTCATTGAGCGCCTACCATGTGCCAGGCCCTGTGCTTACATCTGGGGAGACGTAAAGAGAAATTAGCCATGGTGAATGCCCTCCAGAGGCTGACAGACACATAGAACCACTACAACCATTTGACGGGGGATGTGATAGGGCCATAAACAAAGCGTGTTGAGAATGCGGAGGAGGGCGTGATCTCTTCGGCCTGGCAGAAGATTAGAAGCAGATCAGTCAATGTTCTTCCAGTGGAAAATGGCCAAAGCCACAACCCAAACTTGCTTAAAGAACAAGGGCGTATTGACGAAACAGGGACGCAAGGAGCCTGTCAGGGTAGGATTGCGTTCAGGGACTCAGATGATGGCACCAGACTTGACTCTTCTCATTCCTTCTTGGGTGTGTTGTCCAGCTGTGCAGGTTGGCTTCATGACCACCTGCTGGGGCATGACGGGAGCATGGGCACCATGCAGCCTTTCTTCCAAGTTCCAGAACAGCAGGCATCACACCTGCACGTTTTGCAGAAGACCCAGCAGAAGCGAGAAGTCATTTTGTATCGTACCGGCTCTGAACAAGTTCAGCGGACTGTCTTATTCTGGGCCGGCCAGTCAGCGTTCACCCACCGCAGGGCCTGGAGGTGAGGCCAACTCCATCTGGCCCACGTGGCTTAGGGGCTTTGAGAAAGCCCCCCTTCCGGCACCCCCGCCCAAAACCGCACTTTGGTTTTGCTAGAAGTTCCAATGGATGTTGGGCAGCAAAAGATAAACGATCTATGAGCTGGATCTAGAAGCACGAAGACAGAAAAGGAAGGCGGGCACGGACGGCAGTTCGCCGGCAGACGGCTCCCCAAGACAGAAGCACACACACCGGTTTTCCCGAAGCCAGAAACGTGCTGGAAAAATTTGCGTGGTGAGGCATCGACTGTGACCTAATTGCCACGCCACCCGACTGACTGTATTACTGTCCTTCGATCTTAATTGCTGATTTCTAAGGGCTGGTTTTTAGAGTGTACGTGTCGTCTCTTCAGGGAGAGGTATGCATGATTTGGGGATTTGGATACGAGAGATGCTTTCTATCCCACCCGTGCGAAGGAGAGCAGGAGAGAGAGGGAGGAAAATAGGAAATCGGAGGGTTGGAAGCCGTCTGCCTGTTTCCACGTACAAATGTGGAGTTCCCAAAAGCGCCCGGACCCGGGGTAGACTCATTGCCTTTCTTTCTGTCCGTTGAGCACGGGAGAAGAGCACAGTGAATTAGAAACGGTGAAGTTCGTGTAAGTTGAGAAGAACCGCACCCAGAATGGGAAGTTGTCTCCTGCCTCATGAGCTCTATTCCACTTCCAGACTCAGTGACACAGAAACCACTGAAATGTGATGACTGTGTGGCCGTCTCTGTGGTCAGGACCCACTGGATCGATCACCTTGACTCGTTTTATAATTTTAAGGTCTAATCTCAGTGGCCACCGCAAGAGCTCTTACCTTCTCCGTATTTGAGGGCAAAGTGTGGCTCGGGGATTTTGATATAAACTGTGGGTAATTACAAGGTAGAATTATGAGAAGAAATATTAAACCTGACTCTGCTATTTTCCAGGGAGGAGACAGTATTTGGCCTTTGTGAGCCTTCGCATCCACGCAGATCAGACTGGGCGGCTACCGAGAAGCAGGTGTATTTCTGGCAAAGTAAAGCATCCTCGGGGGGTTGTTGAAAGAATCCAACTAGATGAGGCACTTGGTCCTTGACATTTGCTGCTCAATCTGTCAAGAATGTTATGTTTTTTTTCTCCTCAAACTTTCCGTCTTCATCTCTGTCCTGCTCATTCTTACTTATTACAAGGCTAGTCTTAGAAATGCCGCCTGGGGCTTCTCGGACTCTTCTCGGCTGGCCCTCCCTGTAGTGGGTGCCATAGGTCCCCGACTGTCCCTATAGCACCTCCTTTACTAGTCCATTTCCTGGACACTAGTCCAGTTCCCTCTCGACTCCATAAAGGTGGGAGTCCTGTCAGTGGTTTACACTACTGTGTTTCCAGGGACCAGCACAGAGCCTTGTACATCACGGGCAGTCAGTGAGTAAATGACTGAGAGAATTAATCGGGCATCTAAGTCCCATCCTTAGTGACTTAGGCTACAGATGAACAGCATGCTGGGAAACAGATCCGTGGTTTGAAGTTAACTTGACTGGAGCAGGCAAAAACGTCTCTGGGACCACACAAGGATATTTGGGCGTCATTTCATCTTCTTCTGTTTCCATCAATAAACAACTCAGCTTATCGAGTGGAAGCTCTGGCACAGAGGCAAGAGCAATAGGCAATGCCTCCTCGAATTCCAGCTGTGTCATTCGTAAGCTCTTCGATGCCAGTTTTCCATCTGTCTGACTCTGATTACTAGCTTATAGATGGAGAATAATAATGTCGCACATGTGTGCATATAATTTAAATTTTAACTTAATTTACATATGTTAATTATCGACTGCATTGAGTAGTTAATACTTAACTTCATATATATATATACATATATATACATATATATATGTAAACTTGTATACAGCTTCAGGACAAGTCGTTTGACATCTTCTGATCCGTCACTCTACGATCAGTAAAACATCATTTGGCACAAGCAATTTCATGTCCAGAAACCTTACAAGTTCATCTTCCAGGTCTTTTCAAGTTTCTGTTCCAGAAGCAGAGGAAATGGAACCATGGTGTGTCCCCCACCCCAGCCCTGCCTCCACTTACACAAACCCCTATGGGTCTGAGATTGGTTTGACATTTAGAATTTGTCTCCATGCTGACTCTAAATGTAGTCAAAAGCACCCTTCCTCCTCTCCTTCAGTGAATGAATTTTCAACGTACCAATAAGAAAATCACAGTATTGGGCTGTGCTAAACCTGACTCAACTTTGCATTTGTGGCATAATTAATATTAATTGAATATGCATTGATTTTGTTCTTTGGACTAATGGAGTAATTGTAAAAGAAAAGCTTGTTTCAGTAATTAAGCAGATTAAAATAGACAACATATATTTCTTGTGTAATCAGTTCAATAATTGAGTTCCACTCGTTTAAATTCCCATCTACTCCCTATTTAATCAAAGTTAAATGCTGTGTTTATCCTAAAAGTAGGTAATGTATGGATAGGACATTTAACCCAGAGGATCACATTTCAAAAATCACCATGAATATAAAATGTGTTATTCTTACTTAAAGTTGATCAGGGGTAGGCTTTCTTTGACAGTGTTTTATATACTGAGGTTGTTTCTGAAACCACACTAATGAGAACAACATTTCTACATCTCGAGATGACACAAGAATATCATATTGCAGGCCTTATAATACCATGGGCCCAAACATGTAAATAAAGTGACCACAGCAACATAAACAATGGCACAATCATAGGCGTATATTAGCAACCATAAAACAGAGCTCGTTACGGGGCTGCATATCCAAACAACAGCACAGCTGGGACAAAAACCTGACTTGTGCAATTTTCACTCTTAAGGATCTAAAAAGGCTTTAAAACTCAGACACTAAGGGAATGGGAAAGATTCCATGAGCTTCCAGAGGCAAAATTCTTTCATGCATAGAGAAAGGTATGACCCAGAATATCCAACACAGTATTGAAGGAGAACAAAGTTGGAGACTGACACTACCTGACCTCAAGACTTACTACAAAGCTATAGTAATCAAGACAGTGTGGTATTGGTGAAATAGATCAATGGCACAGAACAGAGAGCCCAGAAATACACCCATATAAATATCGTTAATTGATCTTTGACAAAGGGGTAAAGGAAATACAATGGAGCAAAGTGAGGCTTTTCAGCAAATGGTCCTGGAACAACTGGGCATCCGTGTGCAGAAAAATGAATCTAGACACAGATCTCACACTCTTCACAAAGACTAATTGAAAATGGATCACAGACCCAAATGTAAAATGCAAAACTATAAAAAGCTTAGAAGAAAAAGTAGCAGAAAGCCTAGATGACCTTGGGTATGGTGATGCCTTCTTAGATCCAACACCAAAGGCACAAGCCATGAAAGAAATCACTGACACACTAGACTTCATCGAAATTAAAAGCTTCTTTTCTGTAAAGACAATATCAACATAATTAGAAGACAAGCCACAGACTGGGAGGAAATATTTGCAAAAGACACATCTGATAAAAGACTATTATCTAAAATATACAAAATACTCTCAAAACTCAATTGGAAAACAAACACTCCAATTAAAAACTGGGTCAAAGGCCTCAGCAGACACTCACCAAAGACGATACACAGAT
The DNA here is from genome assembly GCF_002007445.2 of Ailuropoda melanoleuca. Classification (NCBI taxonomy): domain Eukaryota; kingdom Metazoa; phylum Chordata; class Mammalia; order Carnivora; family Ursidae; genus Ailuropoda; species Ailuropoda melanoleuca. Next base: position 140,771,845 of record NC_048221.1, read on the forward strand.
GGCAAATGAACACAGGAGATTATGCTCCACGTTATATGTCATTAAAGAAATGCACAGTAAAACAACGAGATACCAACCAGAATGGCCAAAATCCAGAATGTTGACAACACCAAATGCTGGCGAGGGTGTGAAGCACTAGACTCTCACTCATCGCTGGGGGAATACAAAATGTTATGGCCCCTTTGGAAGACAGTTCGGTGGTTTCTTACAAAGCTCATCCCATGATCCTGCAATCACAATCCAGCAATTGTCTTCCCCGGTATTTACCCAAAGGAAATGAAAAATTGTGTCTATACAAAATCTGCATGTAAACGTCTACAGCTGTAGCACAAATACACACACACACACACACCCCCCACTTGTCAAAAACTGGAAGCCACCAAGATAGAGGTAAGCGGATAAGCACACTGTGCAACATCCAGACAATGGACTATTATTACTCGGCACTAAATAGTAATGAACTATCGAGCCATGGAAAGACCGGGAGGAACCTCAAGCGCATATTTCTAGGTGAAGGAAGCCAACCTGAAAAGGCTGCGTGGGGTATGATTCAACAATCCGACAACTGTAAAAGGCAGAAGGGTGGGGACAGTACAAAGGCCAGGGGTGCGGAGGGCTTTAGGGCCCTGAAGCTACTCTGTATGATTCATCAGGGAGGATACAAGCCATTGTACGTTTCTCCAAACCCGTAGGATGCACAGCACCGGGAGTGGACAATAAGGTGAATCAGAGACTTCGGTTGGTTACGGTGTGTCCATGGAGCTTCTCCAATTGTAACAGATGTATTGATCGCTCCGTGGGGGGTGCTGGTAGCGGGCCAAGCTGTGTGCGTGTGCAGAGACGCTGGGAGCGTAGGGGAGCTCCATACCTGATTCTCAATCTTGCTGTGAACCTCAACCTGCCCTAAAAGATAAAGGCGATTAGAGCAAACAGGGCGCCTGGGGGCTCAGCTGGCAGAGCGTCTGCCTTCGGCTCAGGTCATGATTCCAGGGTCCTGGGATCGAGTCCTGCACCGGGCTCCCTGCTCGGCGGAGAGCCTGCTTCTCCTGCTGCCTCTGCCTCCTTCCACCGGCTTGTGTGTGTCTCTCCCTCTCTCTCAAATAAATAAATAAAATCTTTAAAAAAATAAAATAAACAACAAACAAACAATATGTACCCCATGCTATAAGGAAGACAGAGATGTGGACACTCCCATGAGGAGGTAATGAGGTTTCTGAATGCAGCCTCACCTGAGCCCCCAGAAATAGCCGTGACCCACCTGCCTGTCTGGGGGGGAGCCTTCCTGGAGGCAGATCCAGCCCCGCCCCACCCCTGTCCCGGAGAGCCAACACGAGACAGGCGTGTGGTCCACAACTGGCCCAAACTCCGTGAAAAATTGAAGTCATTGCTGTGTTTTGAAGCCACTGAATTTTGGGGTGATTTGTTATATAAGATTAGATAGCGGGAATTTCAATTTCAGCCAATAACCGTGTGGGCTCTTGGAAAATTATTTCGTGGCTTTGACTTCTAGCCGTATTTTGCACTGAGTCACCGACTCCTTTCACCCTCAGATCACCCAGTAACTTCCAGGCATTTTTCCTCATACGTACAAGCCTACCATCCAGAGATACTCCTGCCTAAAATATTCTCCTCTTCTCTGCGGATCTATATGAAGTACAGGCATAGATAAAGAAATACAGGAACCGATTTCTTATCCAGGAAGCTCAGAGCTTTACATAGTAATAAACATCTTGCTTCCTGCTTAAAATGCCCTCTGGGGAACTCATGGAGACAGTCCACGTGTGCATTCAGCTCAATTGTTCCTAAACTCATTCTGCTGTGCACCAGTGACAGCCTGGCATCTGGAGTCGCCTTCCTGGGGGAGCCTCCACGTTCCCGCAGAGTTACATATGGGCGAAGTCTGGCAGATCACACCCACCATCTCCAAGCCGTCTGGGGAGACCTGAAGCCCCCTCCCCAAGGTTGGGTCTCACCTCACCGTCACTGAGCTCGCCCTAAGGAACATAGCTCTGCTCAAGCCGCAGAGAAGCTGCAGGGGCAACTTACTCAGCGGGAGAGATGGGACACTGGGGTGAGCCATGAGCCTCCCGATACATTCTGTGAGAGGAGGAGGCCAAGGGCCACCTCTCCAAGGACACCGTAAGGATGGGCAGAGAACTTCGCCTTTGCTCCCCCCGATAGCCCATGGTATGCGTTTACTGGGAAGCCAAGCTGTTCTCAGATTTTCTCACGGGGACTGTTTCTCTGGCCATTGACCTTGAAAACTCATTTCATGCAGGGACATTTGGAAACCCGCACATCTGAGCTCTCTCCCTGAATGCTCAGTGCATCCTCCACGAGATGAACCGTAGCATAGACGGTAGCCTGTTAAAAAGGGCAGCGCTGGAATCATCTATAATGCTGATGGTTCAGAGATCTGATTGTGAGGAAATCATCCCCCTCTTTCTGCACAAATCAAGCTGTGTGTTGCATCCCCGTGGTAGAATTATGTCCTCATAGATG